>NW_020619492.1:468369-597946 GCF_003573695.1 Papaver somniferum | reverse complement strand
CCAAGTTTTGAACCCTAGGCCTCATAAACACGAATTTTCTACTTAGAGCAGTTTCGAGTGTACATTCTAATAATACACACTCGAAAAGACTCGAACGCTATAATTTAGATCAACAGATTTCTATTTTTATTGGAAACATGCTAATGATCAGGACATGTTGGTCTATAGATCTAGATGATCTTGATATTTTAGCAAAATTTGGAAATCTAGGCCTCGTAAACAAGATTTGTCTACTTAGAGCAGTTTCAAGTGTACATTCGAAAAATACACACTCGAAAAGACTCGAACGCTATAATTTAGCTCAAGAGGTGTCTATTTTGATTGAAAACATGCTATTGATCAGGACATGTTGGTCTATAGACCCACATGATCTTGATATTTTAGCCAAATTTTGAAGTCTAGGCCACATAAACAAGATTTTTCTACTTAGAGCAGTTTCGAGTGTACATTCGAAAAATACACACTCGAAAAGACTCGAACGCTATAATTTAGCTCAAGAGGTGTCTATTTTGATTGAAAACATGCTAATTATCAGGACATGTTGGTCTATAGACCCACATGATCTTGATATTTTAGCCAAGTTTTGAACCCTAGGCCTCATAAACACGAATTTTCTACTTAGAGCAGTTTCGAGTGTACATTCTAATAATACACACTCGAAAAGACTCGAACGCTATAATTTAGATCAACAGATTTCTATTTTTATTGGAAACATGCTAATGATCAGGACATGTTGGTCTATAGATCCAGATGATCTTGATATTTTAGCAAAATTTTGAAATCTAGGACTCATAAACAAGATTTGTCTACTTAGAGCAGTTTCAAGTGTACATTCGAAAAATACACACTCGAAAAGACTCGAACGCTATAATTTAGCTCAAGAGGTGTCTATTTTGATTGAAAACATGCTATTGATCAGGACATAGTGATCTATAGACCCACATGATCTTGATATTTTATCCAAATTTTGAAGTCTAGGCCACATAAACAAGATTTCTCTACTTAGAGCAGTTTCGACTGTACATTCGAAAAATACACACTCGAAAAGACTCTAACGCTATAATTTAGCTCAAGAGGTGTCTATTTTGATTGAAAACATGCTATTGATCAGGACACGTTGGTATATAGACCCACATGATCTTGATATGTTAGCCAAGTTTTGAAGGCTAGGCCTCATAAACACGAATTTTCTACTTAGAGCAGTTTCGAGTGTACATTCAAATAATACACACTCGAAAAGACTCGAACGCTATAATTTAGCTCAACCGGTGTCTATTTTTATTGGAAACATGCTAATGATCATGACATGTTGGTCTATCGACCCAGATGATCTTGATATTTTAGCTAAATATTGAAGTCTAGGCCTCATAAACAAGATTTGTCTACTTAGAGCAGTTTCGAGTGTACATTCGAAAAATACACACTCGAAAAGACTCGAACGCTGTAATTTAGCTCAAGAGGTGTCTATTTTGATTGAAAACATGCTAATGATCAGGACATGTTGGTCTATAGACCCACATGATCTTGATATGTTAGCCAATTTTTGAAGGCTAGGCCTTATAAATACGAATTTTCTACTTAAAGCAGTTTCGATTGTACATTCAAATAATACACACTCGAAAAGACTTGAACGCTATAATTTAGCTCAACCGGTGTCTATTTTTACTGGAAACATGCTAATGATCAGGACATGTTGGTATATAGACCCACGTGATCTTGATATTTTAGCTAAATTTTGAAGTCTAGGCCTCATAAACAAGATTTGTCTACTTAGAGCAGTTTCGAGTGTACATTCGAAAAATACACACTCGAAAAGACTCGAACGCTATAATTTAGCTCAAGAGGTGTCTATTTTGATTGAAAACATGCTATTGATCAGGACATGTTGGTATATAGACCCACGTGATCTTGATATGTTAGCCAAGTTTTGAAGGCTAAGCCTCATAAACACGAATTTTCTACTTAGAGCAGTTTCGAGTGTACATTCAAATAATACACACTCGAAAAGACTCGAACGCTATAATTTAGCTCAACCGGTGTCTATTTTTATTGGAAACATGCTAATGATCATGACATGTTGGTCTATAGACCCAGATGATCTTGATATTTTAGCTAAATTTTGAAGTCTAGGCCTCATAAACAAGATTTGTCTACTTAGAGCAGTTTCGAGTGTACATTCGAAAAATACACACTCGAAAAGATTCGAACGTTATAATTTAGCTCAACAGGTTTCTATTTTTATTGGAAACATGCTAATGATCAGGACATGTTGGTCTATAGACCCAGATGATCTTGATATTTAACAAAATTTTGAAATCTAGGCCTCATAAACAAGATTTGTCTACTTAGAGCAGTTTCGAGTGTACATTCGAAAAATACACACTCGAAAAAACTCGAACGCTATAATTTAGCTCAAGAGGTGTCTATTTTGATTGAAAACATGCTAATTATCAGGACATGTTGGTCTATAGACCCACATGATCTTGATATTTTAGCCAAGGTTTGAACCCTAGGCCTCATAAACACGAATTTTCTACTTAGAGAGCAGTTTCGAGTGTACATTCGAATAATACACACTCGAAAAGACTCGAACGCTATAATTTAGCTCAACAAGTTTCTATTTTTATTGGAAACATGCTAATGATCAAGACATGTTGGTCTACAGACCCAGATGATCTTGATATTTTAGCAAAATTTTGAAATCTAGGCCTCATAAACAAGATTTATCTACTTAGAGCAGTTTCGAGTGTACATTCGAAAAATACACACTCGAAAAGACTCGAACGCTATAATTTAGCTCAAGAGGTGTCTATTTTGATTGAAAACATGCTATTGATCAGGACATGTTGGTCTATTGACCCGCATGATCTTCATATGTTATCCAAGTTTTGAAGGCTAGGCCTCATAAACACGAATTTACTACTTAGAGTAGTTTCAAGTGTACATTCAAATAATAGACACTCGAAAAGATTCGAACGCTATATTTTAGCTTAACCGGTGTCTATTTTTATTGGAAACATGCTAATGATCAGGACATGTTGGTCTATAGACCCACATGATCTTGATATTTTAGCCAATTTTTGAAGCCTAGGCCTCATAAACACGAATTTTCTACTTAGAGCATTTTCGAGTGTACATTCGAATAAAACACACTCGAAAAGACTAGAACGCTATAATTTAGCTCAAGAGGTTTTCATTTTTATTGGAAGCATGCTAATGATCAGGACATGTTGGTCTATAGACCCAGATGATCTTGATATTTTAGCAAAATTATGAAATCTAGGCCTCATAAACAAGATTTTTCTACTTAGAGCAGTTTCGAGTGTACATTCGAAAAATACACACTCGAAAAGACTCGAACGCTATAATTTAGCTCAAGAGATATCTATTTTGATTGAAAACATGCTAATTATCAGGACATGTTGGTCTATAGACCCACATGATCTTGATATTTTAGCCAAGTTTTGAAGCCTAGGCCTCATAAACACGAATTTTCTACTTAGAGCAGTTTCGAGTGTACATTCGAAAAATACACACTCGAAAAGACTCGAACGCTATAATTTAGCTCAAGAGGTGTCTAATTTGATTGAAAACATGCTAATTATCTGGACATGTTGGTCTATAGACCCACATGATCTTGATATTTTATCCAAGTTTTGAAGCCTAGGCCTCATAAACCCGGATTTTCTACTTAGAGCAGTTTCGAGTGTACATTCGAATAAGACACACTCGAAAAGACTCGAACGCTATAATTTAGATCAACAGGTTTCTATTTTTATTGGAAACATGCTAATGATCAGGACATGTTGGTCTATAGACCCAGATGATCTTGATATTTTAGCAAAATTTTGAAATCTAGGCCTCATAAACAAGATTTGTCTACTTAGAGCAGTTTCGAGTGTACATTCGAAAAATACACACTCGAAAAGACTCGAACGCTATAATTTAGCTCAAGAGGTGTCTATTTTGATTGAAAACATGCTATTGATCAGGACATGTTGGTCTATAGACCCACATGATCTTGATATGTTAGCCAATTTTTGAAGCCTAGGCCTCATAAACACGAATTTTCTACTTAGAGCCGTTTCGAGTGTACATTCAAATAATACACACTCGAAAAGACTTGAACGTTATATTTAGCTCAACCGGTGTCTATTTTTATTGTAAACATGCTAATAATCAGGACATGTTGGTCTATAAACCTAGATGATCTTGATATTTTAGCTAAATTTTGAAGTCTAGGTCTAATAAACAAGATTTGTCTACTTAGAGCATTTTCGAGAGTACATTCGAAAAATACACACTCGAAAAGACTCGAACGCTATAATTTAGCTCAAGAGGTGTCTATTTTGATTGAAAACATGCTATTGATCAGGACATGTTGGTCTATAGACCCACATGATCTTGATATGTTAGCCAAGTTTTTAAGGCTAGGCCTCATAAACACGAATTTTCTACTTAGAGCAGTTTCGAGTGTACATTCATATAATACACACTCGAAAAGACTCGAACGCTATAATTTAGCTCAACCGGTGTCTATTTTTATTGGAAACATGCTAATGATCAGGACATGTTGGTCTATAGACCCAGATGATCTTGATATTTTTAGCTAAATTTTGAAGTCTAGGCCTCATAAACAAGATTTGTCTACTTAGAGCAGTTTCGAGTGTACATTCGAAAAATACACACTCGAAAAGACTCGAACGTTATAATTTAGCTCAAGAGAGGTTTATTTTGATTGAAAACATTCTAATTATCAAGACATGTTGGTCTATAGACCCACATGATCTTGATATGTTAGCCAAGTTTTGAAGGCTAGGCCTCATAAACACGAATTTTCTACTTAGAGCAGTTTCGAGTGTACATTCATATAATACACACTCGAAAAGACTCGAAAGCTATAATTTAGCTCAACAGGTTTCTATTTTTATTGGAAACATGCTAATGATCAGGACATGTTGGTCTATAGACCCAGATGATCTTGATATTTTAGCAAAATTTTGAAATCTAGGCCTCATAAACAAGATTTGTCTACTTAAAGCAGTTTCGAGTGTACATTCGAAAAATACACACTCGAAAAGACTCGAACGCTATAATTTAGCTCAAGAGGTGTCTATTTTTATTGAAAACATGCTAATTATCAGGACATGTTGGTCTATAGACCCACATGATCTTGATATTTTAGCCAAGTTTTGAACCCTAGGCCTCATAAACACGAATTTTCTACTTAGAGCAGTTTCGAGTGTACATTCTAATAATACACACTCGAAAAGACTCGAACGCTATAATTTAGATCAACAGATTTCTATTTTTATTGGAAACATGCTAATGATCAGGACATGTTGGTCTATAGATCCAGATGATCTTGATATTTTAGCAAAATTTTGAAATCTAGGACTCATAAACAAGATTTGTCTACTTAGAGCAGTTTCAAGTGTACATTCGAAAAATACACACTCGAAAAGACTCGAACGCTATAATTTAGCTCAAGAGGTGTCTATTTTGATTGAAAACATGCTATTGATCAGGACATGTTGGTCTATAGACCCACATGATCTTGATATTTTAGCCAAATTTTGAAGTCTAGGCCACATAAACAAGATTTCTCTACTTAGAGCAGTTTCGACTGTACATTCGAAAAATACACACTCGAAAAGACTCTAACGCTATAATTTAGCTCAAGAGGTGTCTATTTTGATTGAAAACATGCTATTGATCAGGACATGTTGGTATATAGACCCACATGATCTTGATATGTTAGCCAAGTTTTGAAGGCTAGGCCTCATAAACACGAATTTTCTACTTAGAGCAGTTTCGAGTGTACATTCAAATAATACACACTCGAAAAGACTCGAACGCTATAATTTAGCTCAACCGGTGTCTATTTTTATTGGAAACATGCTAATGATCATGACATGTTGGTCTATAGACCCAGATGATCTTGATATTTTAGCTAAATTTTGAAGTCTAGGCCTCATAAACAAGATTTGTCTACTTAGAGCAGTTTCGAGTGTACATTCGAAAAATACACACTCGAAAAGACTCTAACGCTATAATTTAGCTCAAGAGGTGTCTATTTTGATTGAAAACATGCTAATTATCAGGACATGTTGGTCTATAGACCCACATGATCTTGATATTTTATCCAAGTTTTGAAGCCTAGGCCTCATAAACACTAATATTATACTTAGAGCAGTTTCGAGTGTACATTCGAAAAATACACACTCGAAAAGACTCGAACGCTATAATTTAGCTCAAGAGGTGTCTATTTTGATTGAAAACATGCTAATTATCAGGACATGTTGGTCTATAGACCCACATGATCTTGATATTTTATCCAAGTTTTGAAGCCTAGGTCTCATAAACACGAATTTTCTACTTAGAGCGGTTTCGAGTGTACATTCGAATAATACACACTCGAAAAGACTCGAACACTATAATTTAGATCAACAGGTTTCTATTTTTATTGGAAACATGCTAATGATCAGGACATGTTGGTCTATAGACCCAGATGATCTTGATATTTTAGCAAAATTTTAAAATCTAGGCCTCATAAACAAGATTTGTCTATTTAGAGCAGTTTCGAGTGTACATTCGAAAAATACACACTCGAAAAGACTCGAACGCTATAATTTAGCTCAAGAGGTGTCTATTTTGATTGAAAACATGCTAATTATCAGGACATGTTGGTCTATAGACCCACATGATCTTGATATTTTATCCAAGTTTTGAAGTCTAGGCTTCATAAACACGGATATTCTACTTAGAGCAGTTTCGTGTGTACATTCGAATAATACACACTCGAAAAGACTCGAACGCTATAATTTATCTCAAGAGATGTCTATTTTGATTGAAAACATACTAATTATCAGGATATGTTGGTCTATAGACCCACATGATCTTGATATTTTAGCCAAGTTTTGAAGCCTAGGCCTCATACACACGAATTTTCTACTTAGAGCAGTTTCGAGTGTACATTCGAATAATACACACTCGAAAAGACTCGAACGCTATAATTTAGCTCAACCGGTGTCTATTTTTATTGGAAACATGCTAATGATCAGGACATGTTGGTCTATAGACCCATATGATCTTGATATTTTAGCAAAATTTTGAAATCTAGGCCTCATAAACAAGATTTGTCTACTTAGAGCAGTTTCGAGTGTACATTCGAAAAATACACACTCGAAAAGACTCGAACGCTATAATTTAGCTCAAGAGGTGTCTATTTTGATTGAAAACATTCTAATGATCAGGACATGTTGGTCTATAGACCCACATGATCTTGATATTTTAGCCAAATTTTGAAGTCTAGGCCACATAAACAAGATTTTTCTAATTAGAGCAGTTTCGACTGTACATTCGAAAAATACACACTCGAAAAGACTCGAACGCTATAATTTAGCTCTAGAGGTGTCTATTTTGATTGAAAACATGCTAATTATCAGGACATCTGGTCTATAAACCCACATGATCTTGATATTTTAGCCAAGTTTTGAAGCCTAGGCCTCATAAACACGAATTTTCTACTTAGAGCAGTTTCGAGTGTACATTCGAATAATACACACTCGAAAAGACTCGAACGCTATAATTGAGCTCAAGAGGTGTCTATTTTAATTAGAAACATGCTAATGATCAGGACATCTTGATCTATAGACCCAGATGGTCTTGATATTTTAGCTAAATTTTGAAGTCTAGGCCTCATAAACAAGATTTGTCTACTTAGAGCAGTTTCGAGTGTACATTCGAAAAATACACACTCGAAAAGACTCGAACGCTATAATTTAGCTCAAGAGGTGTCTATTTTCATTGAAAACATGCTATTTATCAGGGGATGTTGGTCTATAGACCCACATGATCTTGATATTTTAGCCAAGTTTTGAAGCCTAGGCCTCATAAACACGAATTTTCTACTTAGAGCAGTTTCGAGTGTACATTCGAATAATACACACTCGAAAAGACTCGAACGTTATAATTTAGATCAACAGGTTTCTATTTTTATTGGAAACATGCTAATGATCAGGACATGTTGGTCTATAGACCCAGATGATCTTGATATTTTAGCAAAATTTTGAAATCTAGGCCTCATAAACAAGATTTGTCTACTTAGAGCAGTTTCGAGTGTACATTCGAAAAATACACACTCGAAAAAACTCGAACGCTATAATTTAGCTCAAGAGGTGTCTATTTTGATTGAAAACATGCTAATTATCAGGACATGTTGGTCTATAGACCCACATGATCTTGATATTTTAGCCAAGGTTTGAACCCTAGGCCTCATAAACACGAATTTTCTACTTAGAGAGCAGTTTCGAGTGTACATTCGAATAATACACACTCGAAAAGACTCGAACGCTATAATTTAGCTCAACAAGTTTCTATTTTTATTGGAAACATGCTAATGATCAAGACATGTTGGTCTACAGACCCAGATGATCTTGATATTTTAGCAAAATTTTGAAATCTAGGCCTCATAAACAAGATTTATCTACTTAGAGCAGTTTCGAGTGTACATTCGAAAAATACACACTCGAAAAGACTCGAACGCTATAATTTAGCTCAAGAGGTGTCTATTTTGATTGAAAACATGCTATTGATCAGGACATGTTGGTCTATTGACCCGTATGATCTTCATATGTTATCCAAGTTTTGAAGGCTAGGCCTCATAAACACGAATTTACTACTTAGAGTAGTTTCAAGTGTACATTCAAATAATAGACACTCGAAAAGATTCGAACGCTATATTTTAGCTTAACCGGTGTCTATTTTTATTGGAAACATGCTAATGATCAGGACATGTTGGTCTATAGACCCACATGATCTTGATATTTTAGCCAAGTTTTGAAGCCTAGGCCTCATAAACACGAATTTTCTACTTAGAGCATTTTCGAGTGTACATTCGAATAAAACACACTCGAAAAGACTAGAACGCTATAATTTAGCTCAAGAGGTTTTCATTTTTATTGGAAGCATGCTAATGATCAGGACATGTTGGTCTATAGACCCAGATGATCTTGATATTTTAGCAAAATTATGAAATCTAGGCCTCATAAACAAGATTTTTCTACTTAGAGCAGTTTCGAGTGTACATTCGAAAAATACACACTCGAAAAGACTCGAACGCTATAATTTAGCTCAAGAGGTGTCTATTTTGATTGAAAACATGCTAATTATCAGGACATGTTGGTCTATAGACCCAAATGATCTTGATATTTTAGCCAAGTTTTGGACCCTAGGCCTCATAAACACGAATTTTCTACTTAGAGAGCAGTTTCGAGTGTACATTCGAATAATACACACTTGAAAAGACTCGAACACTATAATTTAGCTCAACAGGTTTCTATTTTTATTGGAAACATGCTAATGATCAGGAAATGTTGGTCTACAGACCCAGATGATCTTGATATTTTAGCAAAATTTTGAAGTCTAGGCCTCATAAACAAGATTTGTCTACTTAGAACAGTTTCGAGTGTACATTCGAAAAATACACACTCGAAAAGACTCGAACGCTATAATTTAGCTCAAGAGGTGTCTATTTTGATTGAAAACATGCTATTGATCAGGACATGTTGGTCTATTGACCCGCATGATCTTCATATGTTATCCAAGTTTTGAAGGCTAGGCCTCATAAACACGAATTTTCTACTTAGAGTAGTTTCAAGTGTACATTCAAATAATAGACACTCGAAAAGACTCGAACGCTATAATTTAGCTTAACCGGTGTCTATTTTTATTGGAAACATGCTAATGATCAGGACATGTTGGTCTATAGACCCAGATGATCTTGATATTTTAGCTAAATTTTGAAGTCTAGGCCTCATAAACAAGATTTGTCTACTTAGAGCAGTTTCGAGTGTACATTCGAAAAATACACACTCGAAAAGACTCGAACGTTATAATTTATCTCAAGAGATATCTATTTTGATTGAAAACATGCTAATTATCAGGACATGTTGGTCTATAGACCCACATGATCTTGATATTTTAGCCAAGTTTTGAAGCCTAGGCCTCATAAACACGAATTTTCTACTTAGAGCAGTTTCGAGTGTACATTCGAAAAATACACACTCGAAAAGACTCGAACGCTATAATTTAGCTCAAGAGGTGTCTAATTTGATTGAAAACATGCTAATTATCTGGACATGTTGGTCTATAGACCCACATGATCTTGATATTTTATCCAAGTTTTGAAGCCTAGGCCTCATAAACACGGATTTTCTACTTAGAGCAGTTTCGAGTGTACATTCGAATAATACACACTCGAAAAGACTCGAACGCTATAATTTAGATCAACAGGTTTCTATTTTTATTGGAAACATGCTAATGATGAGGACATGTTGGTCTAAAGATCCAGATGATCTTGATATTTTAGCAAAATTTTGAAATCTAGGCCTCATAAACAAGATTTGTCTACTTACAGCAGTTTCGAGTGTACATTCGAAAAATACACACTCGAAAAGACTCGAACGCTATAATTTAGCTCAAGTGGTGTCTATTTTGATTGAAAACATGCTATTGATCAGGACATGTTGGTCTATAGACCCACATGATCTTGATATTTTATCCAAATTTTGAAGTCTAGGCCACATAAACAAGATTTTTCTACTTAGAGCAGTTTCGAATGTACATTCGAAAAATACACACTCAAAAAGACTCGAACGCTATAATTTAGCTCAAGAGGTGTCTATTTTGATTGAAAACATGCTAATTATCAGGACATGTTGGTCTATAGACCCACATGATCTGGATATTTTAGCCAAGTTTTGAACCCTAGGCTTCATAAACACGAATTTTCTACTTAGAGAGCAGTTTCGAGTGTACATTCGAATAATACACACTCGAAAAGACTCGAACGCTACAATTTAGCTCAACAGGTTTCTATTTTTATTGGAAACATGCTAATGATCAGGACATGTTGGTCTATAGACCCAGATGATCTTGATATTTTAGCAAAATTTTGAAATCTAGGTCTCATAAACACGGATTTTCTACTTAGAGCAGTTTCAAGTGTACATTCGAAAAATACACACTCGAAAAGACTCGAACGCTATAATTTAGTTCAAGAGGTGTCTATTTTGATTGGAAACATGCTAATGATCAGGACATGTTGGT
Organism: Papaver somniferum; assembly: GCF_003573695.1. Classification (NCBI taxonomy): domain Eukaryota; kingdom Viridiplantae; phylum Streptophyta; class Magnoliopsida; order Ranunculales; family Papaveraceae; genus Papaver; species Papaver somniferum. The sequence continues at coordinate 586,834 of NW_020619492.1, read as the reverse complement.
CTATAGACCCAGATGATCTTGATATTTTAGCAAAATTTTGAAATCTAGGCCTCATAAACAAGATTTGTCTACTTAGAGCAGTTTCGAGTGTATAGTCGAAAAATACACACTCGAAAAGACTCGAACGCTATAATTTAGTTCAAGAGGTGTCTATTTTGATTGGACACATGCTAATAATCAGGACATGTTGGTCTATAGACCTACATGATCTTGATATTTTAGCCAAATTTTTAAGTCTAGGCCACATAAACAAGATTTTTCTACTTAGAGCAGTTTCAAGTGTACATTCGAAAAATACACACTCGAAATGACTCGAATGCTATAATTTAGCTCAAGAGGTGTCTATTTTGATTGAAAACATTCTATTGATCAGGACATGTTGGTCTATAGACCCACATGATCTTGATATTTTAGCCAAATTTTGAAGTCTAGGCCACATAAACAAGATTTTTCTACTTAGAGCAGTTTCGAGTGTACATTCGAAAAATACACACTCGAAAAGACTCGAACGCTATAATTTAGCTCAAGAGGTGTCTATTTTGATTGAAAGCATGCTAATTATCAGGACATGTTGGTCTATTGACCCACATGATCTTGATATTTTATCCAAGTTTTGAAGCCTAGGTCTCATAAACACGGATTTTCTACTTAGAGCAGTTTCGAGTGTACATTCGAATAATACACACTCGAAAAGACTCGAACGCTATAATTTAGATCAACAGGTTTCTATTTTTATTGGAAACATGCTAATGATCAGGACATGTTGGTCTATAGATCCATATGATCTTGATATTTTAGCAAAATTTTGAAATCTAGGCCTCATAAACAAGATTTGATACTTGGAGCAGTTTCGAGTGTACATTCGAAAAATACACACTCGAAAAGACTCGAACGCTATAATTTATCTCAAGAGGTGTCTATTTTGATTGAAAATATGCTATTGATCAGGACATGTTGGTCTATAGACCCACATGATCTTGATATTTTATCCAAATTTTGAAGTCTAGGCCACATAAACAAGATTTTTCTACTTAGAGCAGTATCGAGTGTACATTCGAAAAATACACACTCGAAAAGACTCGAACGCTATAATTTAGCTCAAGAGGTGTCTATTTTGATTGAAAACATGCTAATTATCAGGACATGTTGGTCTATATACCCACATGATCTTGATATTTTATCCAAGTTTTGAACCCTAGGCCTCATAAACACGAATTTTCTACCTAGATTAGTTTCGAGTGTACATTCGAATAATACACACTCGAAAAGACTCGAACGCTATAATTTAGCTCAACAGGTTTCTATTTTGATTGAAAACATGCTAATTATCAGGACATGTTGGTCTATAGACCCACATGATCTTGATATTTTAGCCAAATTTTGAAGTCTAGGCCACATAAACAAGATTTTTCTACTTAGAGCAGTTTCGACTGTACATTCGAAAAATACACACTCGAAAAGACTCTAACGCTATAATTTAGCTCAAGAGGTGTCTATTTTGATTGAAAACATGCTATTGATCAGGACATGTTGGTCTATAGACCCACATGATCTTGATATTTTAGCCAAATTTTGAAGTCTAGGCCACATAAATAAGATTTTTCTACTTAGAGCAGTTTCGACTGTACATTCGAAAAATACACACTCGAAAAGACTCTAACGCTATAATTTAGCTCAAGAGGTGTCTATTTTGATTGAAAACATGCTATTGATCAGGACATGTTGGTATGTAGACCCACATGATCTTGATATGTTAGCCAAGTTTTGAAGGCTAGGCCTCATAAACACGAATTTTCTACTTAGAGCAGTTTCGAGTGTACATTCAAATAATACACACTCGAATAGACTCGAACGCTATAATTTAGCTCAACCGGTGTCTATTTTTATTGGAAACATGCTAATGATCATGACATGTTGGTCTATAGACCCAGATGATCTTGATATTTTAGCTAAATTTTGAAGTCTAGGCCTCATAAACAAGATTTGTCTACTTAGAGCAGTTTCGAGTGTACATTCGAAAAATACACACTCGAAAAGACTCGAACGCTGTAATTTAGCTCAAGAGGTGTCTATTTTGATTGAAAACATGCTAATGATCAGGACATGTTGGTCTATAGACCCACATGATCTTGATATGTTAGCCAATTTTTGAAGGCTAGGCCTCATAAATACGAATTTTTTACTTAGAGCAGTTTCGATTGTACATTCAAATAATACACACTCGAAAAGACTTGAACGCTATAATTTATCTCAACCGGTGTCTATTTTTATTGGAAACATGCTAATGATCAGGACATGTTGGTCTAAAGACCCAGATGATTCTGATATTTTAGCTAAATTTTGAAGTCTAGGCCTCGGAAACAAGATTTGTCTACTTAGAGCAGTTTCGAGTGTACATTCGAAAAATACACACTCGAAAAGACTCGAACGTTATAATTTAGCTCAACAGGTTTCTATTTTTATTGGAAACATGCTAATGATCAGGATATGTTGGTCTATAGACCCAGATGATCTTGATATTTTAGCAAAATTTTGAAATCTAGGCCTCATAAACAAGATTTGTCTACTTAGAGAAGTTTCAAGTGTACATTCGAAAAATACACACTCGAAAAGACTCGAACGCTATAATTTAGCTCAAGAGGTGTCTATTTTGATTGAAAACATGCTAATTATCAGGACATGTTGGTCTATAGACCCACATGATCTTGATATTTTATCCAAGTTTTGAAGCCTAGGCCTCATAAACACGAATTTTCTACTTAGAGCAGTTTCGAGTGTACATTCTAATAATACACACTCGAAAAGACTCGAACGCTATAATTTAGATCAACAAGTTTCTATTTTTATTGGAAACATGCTAATGATCAGGACATGTTGGTCTATAGATCCAGATAATCTTGATATTTTAGCAAAATTTTGAAATCTAGGCCTCATAAACAAGATTTGTCTACTTAGAGCAGTTTCGAGTGTACATTCGAAACCTACACACTCGAAAAGACTCGAACGCTATAATTTAGCTCAAGAGGTGTCTATTTTGATTGAAAACATGCTATTGATCAGGACATGTTGGTCTATAGACCCACATGATCTTGATATTTTAGCCAAATTTTGAAGTCTAGGCCACATAAATAAGATTTTTCTACTTAGAGCAGTTTCAAGTGTACATTCAAAAAATACACACTCGAAAAGACTCAAACGCTATAATTTAGCTCCAGAGATGTGTATTTTGATTGAAAACCTGCTAATTATCAGGACATGTTGGTCTATATACCCACATGATCTTGGTATTTTTGCCAAGTTTTGAAGCCTAGGCCTCATAAACACGGATTTTCTACTTAGAGCAGTTTCGAGTGTACATTCGAATAATACACACTCGAAAAGACTCGAACGCTATAATTTATCTCAAGAGATGTCTATTTTGATTGAAAACATGCTAATTATCAGGACATGTTGGTCTATAGACCCACATGATCTTGATATTTTATCCAAATTTTTAAGTCTAGGCCACATAAATAAGATTTTTCTACTTAGAGCAGTTTGGAGTGTACATTCGAAAAATACACACTCGAAAAGACTCGAACGCTATAATTTAGCTCAAGAGGTGTCTATTTTGATTGAAAACATGCTAATTATCAGGACATGTTGGTCTATAGACCCACATGATCTTGATATTTTATCCAAGTTTTGAAGCCTAGGCCTCATAAACACGGATTTTCTACTTAGAGCAGTTTCGAGTGTACATTCGAATAATACACACTCGAAAAGACTCGAACGCTATAATTTATCTCAAGAGATGTCTATTTTTATTGAAAACATGCTAATTATCAGGACATGTTGGTCTATAGACCCACATGATCTTGATATTTTATCCAAGTTTTGAAGCCTAGGCCTCATAAACACGAATTTTCTACTTAGAGCAGTTTCGAGTGTACATTCGAATAATGCACACTCGAAAAGACTCGAACGCTATAATTTAGCTCAAGAGGTGTCTATTTTTATTGAAAACATGCTAATTATCAGGACATGTTAGTCTATAGACCCACATGATCTTGATATTTTATCCAAGTTTTGAAGCCTAGGCCTCATAAACACGAATTTTCTACTTAGAGCAGTTTCGAGTGTACATTCGAATAATACACACTCGAAAAGACTCGAATGCTATAATTTAGATCAAAATGTTTTTATTTTTATTGGAAACATGCTAATGATCAGGACATGTTGGTCTATAGACCCAGATGATCTTGATATTTTAGCAAAATTTTGAAATCTAGGCCTCATAAACAAGATTTGTCTACTTAGAGCAGTTTCGAGTGTACATTCGAAATATACACACTCGAAAAGACTCGAACGCTATAATTTAGCTCAAGAGGTGTCTATTTTGATTGAAAACATGCTAATTATCAGGACATGTTGGTCTATAGACCCACATGATCTTGATATTTTATCCAAGTTTTGAAGCCTAGGCCTCATAAACACGAATTTTCTACTTAGAGCAGTTTCGAGTGTACATTCGAATAATACACACTCGAAAAGACTCGAACGCTATAATTTAGATCAACAAGTTTCTATTTTTATTGGAAACATGCTAATGATCAGGACATGTTGGTCTATAGGCCCAGATGATCTTGATATTTTAGCAAAAATTTTAAATCTAGGCCTCATAAACAAGATTTGTCTACTTAGAGCAGTTTCGAGTGTACATTCGAAAAATACACACTCGAAAAGACTCAAACGCTATAATTTCGCTCAAGAGGTGTCTATTTTGATTGAAAACATGCTAATTATCAGGACATGTTGGTCTATAGACCCACATGATCTTGATATTTTAGCCAAATTTTAAAGTCTAGGCCACATAAACAAGATTTTTCTACTTAGAGCAGTTTCGAGTGTACATTCGAAAAATACACACTCGAAAAGACTCGAACGCTATAATTTAGCTCAAGAGGTGTCTATTTTGATTGAAAACATGCTAATGATCAGGACATGTTGGTCTATAGACCACATGATCTTGATATTTTATCCAAATTTTGAAGTCTAGGCCACATAAACAAGATTTTTCTACTTAGAGCAGTTTCGAGTGTGCATTCGAAAAATACACACTCGAAAAGAATCGAGCGCTATAATTTAGCTCAAGAGGTGTCTATTTTTATTGAAAACATGCTAATTATCAGGACATGTTGGTCTATAGACCACATTATCTTGATATTTTATCCAAGTTTTGAAGCCTAGGCCTCATAAACACGGATTTTCTACTTAGAGCAGTTTCGAGTGTACATTCGAATAATACACACTCGAAAAGACTCGAACGCTATAATTTATCTCAAGAGATGTCTATTTTGATTGAAAACATGCTAATTATCAGGACATGTTGGTCTATAGACCCACATGATCTTGATATTTTAGCCAAGTTTTGAAGCCTAGGCTTCATACACACGAATTTTCTACTTAGAGCAGTTTCGAGTGTGCATTCGAAAAATACACACTTGAAAAGACTCGAACGCTATAATTTAGCTCAAGAGGTGTCTATTTTGATTGAAAACATGCTAATTATCAGGACATGTTGGTCTATAGACCCACATGATCTTGATATTTTATCCAAGTTTTGAAGCCTAGGCCTCATAAACACGGATTTTCTACTTAGAGCAGTTTCGGGTTTACATTCGAATAATACACACTCGAAAAGACTCGAACGCTATAATTTATCTCAAGAGATGTCTATTTTGATTGAAAACATGCTAATTATCAGGACATGTTGGTCTATAGACCCACATGATCTTGATATTTTAACCAAGTTTTGAAGCCTATGCCTCATACATACGAATTTTCTACTTAGTGCAGTTTCGAGTGTATATTCGAAGAATACACACTCGAAAAGACTCGAACGCTATAATTTAGCTCAAGAGGTGTCTATTTTGATTGGAAACATGCTAATGATCAGGACATGTTGGTCTATAGACCTACATGATCTTGATATTTTAGCCAAATTTTGAAGTCTAGGCCACATAAACAAGATTTTTCTACTTAGAGCAGTTTCGAGTGTACATTCGAAAAATACACACTCGAAAAGACTCCAACGCTATAATTTAGCTCAAGAGGTGTCTATTTTGATTGAAAACATGCTAATTATCAGAACATGTAGGTCTATAGACCCACATGATCTTGATATTTTAGCCAAATTTTGAAGTCTAGGCCACATAAACAAGATTTTTCTACTTAGAGCAGTTTCGAGTGTACATTCGAAAAATACACACTCGAAAAGACTCGAACGCTATAATTTAGCTCAAGAGGTATCTATTTTTATTGAAAACATGCTAATTATCAGGACATGTTGGTCTATAGACCCACATGATCTTGATATTTTATCCAAGTTTTGAAGCCTAGGCCTCATAAACACGAATTTTCTACTTAGAGCAGTTTCGAGTGTACATTCGAATAATACACACTCGAAAAGACTCGAACGCAATAATTTAGATCAACAAGTTTTTATTTTTATTGGAAACATGCTAATGATCAGGACATGTTGGTCTATAGACCCAGATGATCTTGATATTTTAGCAAAATTTTGAAATCTAGGCCTCATAAACAAGATTTGTCTACTTAGAGCAGTTTCAAGTGTACATTCGAAAAATACACACTCGAAAAGACTCGAACGCTATAATTTAGCTCAAGAGGTGTCTATTTTGATTGAAAACATGCTAATTATCAGGACATGTTGGTCTATAGACCCACATGATCTTGATATTTTATCCATGTTTTGAAGCCTAGGACTCATAAACACGAATTTTCTACTTAGAGCAGTTTCGAGTGTACATTCTAATAATACACACTCGAAAAGACTCGAACGCTATAATTTAGATCAACAGATTTCTATTTTTATTGGAAACATGCTAATGATCAGGACATGTTGGTCTATAGATCCAGATGATCTTGATATTTTAGAAAATTTTGAAATCTAGGCCTCATAAACAAGATTTGTCTACTTAGAGCAGTTTCAAGTGTACATTCGAAAAATACACACTCGAAAAGACTCGAACGCTATAATTTAGCTCAAGAGGTGTCTATTTTGATTGAAAACATGCTATTGATCAGGACATGTTGGTCTATAGACCCACATGATCTTGATATTTTAGCCAAATTTTGAAGTCTAGGCCACATAAACAAGATTTCTCTACTTAGAGCAGTTTCGACTGTACATTCGAAAAATACACACTCGAAAAGACTCTAACGCTATAATTTAGCTCAAGAGGTGTCTATTTTGATTGAAAACATGCTATTGATCAGGACATGTTGGTATATAGACCCACATGATCTTGATATGTTAGCCAAGTTTTGAAGGCTAGGCCTCATAAACACGAATTTTCTACTTAGAGCAGTTTCGAGTGTACATTCAAATAATACACACTCGAAAAGACTCGAACGCTATAATTTAGCTCAACCGGTGTATATTTTTATTGGAAACATGCTAATGATCATGACATGTTGGTCTATAGACCCAGATGATCTTGATATTTTAGCTAAATATTGAAGTCTAGGCCTCATAAACAAGATTTGTCTACTTAGAGCAGTTTCGAGTGTACATTCGAAAAATACACACTCGAAAAGACTCGAACGCTGTAATTTAGCTCAAGAGGTGTCTATTTTGATTGAAAACATGCTAATGATCAGGACATGTTGGTCTATAGACCCACATGATCTTGATATGTTAGCCAATTTTTGAAGGCTAGGCCTCATAAATACGAATTTTCTACTTAGAGCAGTATCGATTGTACATTCAAATAATACACACTCGAAAAGACTTGAACGCTATAATTTAGCTCAACCGGTGTCTATTTTTATTGGAAACATGCTAATGATCAGGACATGCTGGTCTAAAGACCCAGATGATTCTGATATTTTAGCTAAATTTTGAAGTCTAGGCCTCAGAAACAAGATTTGTCTACTTAGAGAAGTTTCGAGTGTACATTCGAAAAATACACACTCGAAAAGACTCGAACGTTATAATTTAGCTCAACAGGTTTCTATTTTTATTGGAAACATGCTAATGATCAGGACATGTTGGTCTATAGACCCAGATGATCTTGATATTTTAGCAAAATTTTGAAATCTAGGCCTCATAAACAAGATTTGTCCACTTAGAGAAGTTTCGAGTGTACATTCGAAAAATACACACTCGAAAAGACTCGAACGCTATAATTTAGCTCAAGAGGTGTCTATTTTGATTGAAAACATGCTAATTATCAGGACATGTTGGTCTATAGACCCACATGATCTTGATATTTTATCCAAGTTTTGAAGCCTAGGCCTCATAAACACGAATTTTCTACTTAGAGCAGTTTCGAGTGTACATTCTAATAATACACACTCGAAAAGACTCGAACGCTATAATTTAGATCAACAGATTTCTATTTTTATTGGAAACATGCTAATGATCAGGACATGTTGGTCTATAGATCCAGATGATCTTGATATTTTAGCAAAATTTTGAAATCTAGGCCTCATAAACAAGATTTGTCTACTTAGAGCAGTTTCAAGTGTACATTCGAAAAATACACACTCGAAAAGACTCGAACGCTATAATTTAGCTCAAGAGGTGTCTATTTTGATTGAAAACATGCTATTGATCAGGACATGTTGGTCTATAGACCCACATGATCTTGATATTTTAGCCAAACTTTGAAGTCTAGGCCACATAAACAAGATTTTTCTACTTAGAGCAGTTTCGAGTGTACATTCGAAAAATACACACTCGAAAAGACTCGAACGCTATAATATAGCTCAAGAGGTGTCTATTTTGATTGAAAACATGCTAATTATCAGGACATGTTGGTCTATAGACCCACATGATCTTGATATTTTAGCCAAGTTTTGAACCCTAGGCCTCATAAACACGAATTTTCTACTTAGAGCAGTTTCGAGTGTACATTCTAATAATACACACTCGAAAAGACTCGAACGCTATAATTTAGCTCAACAGGTTTCTATTTTTATTGGAAACATGCTAATGATCAGGACATGTTGGTCTATAGACCCAGATGATCTTGATATTTTAGCAAAATTTTGAAATCTAGGCCTCATAAACAAGATTTGTCTACTTAAAGCAGTTTCGAGTGTACATTCGAAAAATACACACTCGAAAAGACTCGAACGCTGTAATTTAGCTCAAGAGGTGTCTATTTTGATTGAAAACATGCTAATGATCAGGACATGTTGGTCTATAGTCCCACATGATCTTGATATGTTAGCCAATTTTTGAAGGCTAGGCCTCATAAATACGAATTTTCTACTTAGAGCAGTTTCGATTGTACATTCAAATAATACACACTCGAAAAGACTCGAACGCTATAATTTAGCTCAACAGGTTTCTATTTTTATTGGAAACATGCTAATGATCAGGACATGCTGGTCTAAAGACCCAGATGATTCTGATATTTTAGCTAAATTTTGAAGTCTAGGCCTCAGAAACAAGATTTGTCTACTTAGAGCAGTTTCGAGTGTACATTCGAAAAATACACACTCGAAAAGACTCGAACGCTATAATTTAGATCAACAGATTTCTATTTTTATTGGAAACATGTTAATGATCAGGACATGTTGGTCTATACATCCAAATGATCTTGATATTTTAGCAAAATTTTGAAATCTAGGCCTCATAAACAAGATTTTTCTACTTAGAGCAGTTTCGAGTGTACATTCGAAAAATACACACTCGAAAAGACTCGAACGCTATAATTTAGCTCAAGAGGTGTCTATTTTTATTGAAAACATGCTAATTATCAGGACATGTTGGTCTATAGACCCACATGATCTTGATATTTTAGCCAAGTTTTGAACCCTAGGCCTCATAAACACGAATTTTCTACTTAGAGCAGTTTCGAGTGTACATTCTAATAATACACACTCGAAAAGACTCGAACGCTATAATTTAGCTCAACAGGTTTCTATTTTTATTGAAAACATGTTAATGATCAGGACATGTTGGTCTATAGACCCACATGATCTTGATATTTTAGCCAAGTTTTGAACCCTAGGCCTCATAAATACGAATTTTTTACTTAGAGCAGTTTCGATTGTACATTCAAATAATACACACTCGAAAAGACTTGAACGCTATAATTTATCTCAACCGGTGTCTATTTTTATTGGAAACATGCTAATGATCAGGACATGTTGGTCTAAAGACCCAGATGATTCTGATATTTTAGCTAAATTTTGAAGTCTAGGCCTCGGAAACAAGATTTGTCTACTTAGAGCAGTTTCGAGTGTACATTCGAAAAATACACACTCGAAAAGACTCGAACGTTATAATTTAGCTCAACAGGTTTCTATTTTTATTGGAAACATGCTAATGATCAGGATATGTTGGTCTATAGACCCAGATGATCTTGATATTTTAGCAAAATTTTGAAATCTAGGCCTCATAAACAAAATTTGTCTACTTAGAGAAGTTTCAAGTGTACATTCGAAAAATACACACTCGAAAAGACTCGAACGCTATAATTTAGCTCAAGAGGTGTCTATTTTGATTGAAAACATGCTAATTATCAGGACATGTTGGTCTATAGACCCACATGATCTTGATATTTTATCCAAGTTTTGAAGCCTAGGCCTCATAAACACGAATTTTCTACTTAGAGCAGTTTCGAGTGTACATTCTAATAATACACACTCGAAAAGACTCGAACGCTATAATTTAGATCAACAGATTTCTATTTTTATTGGAAACATGTTAATGATCAGGACATGTTGGTCTAAAGATCCAGATGATCTTGATATTTTAGCAAAATTTTGAAATCTAGGCCTCATAAACAAGATTTGTCTACTTAGAGCAGTTTCAAGTGTACATTCGAAAAATACACACTCGAAAAGACTCGAACGCTATAATTTAGCTCGAGAGGTGTATATTTTGATTGAAAACATGCTATTGATCAGGACATGTTGGTCTATAGACCCACACGATCTTGATATTTTAGCCAAATTTTGAAGTCTAGGCCACATAAACAAGATTTTTCTACTTAGAGCAGTTTTGAGTGTACATTCGAAAAATACACACTCGAAAAGACTCGAACGCTATAATTTAGCTCAAGAGGTGTCTATTTTGATTGAAAACATGTTAATTATCAGGCCATGTTGGTCTATAGACCCACATGATCTTGATATTTTAGCCAAGTTTTGAACCCTAGGCCTCATAAACACGAATTTTCTACTTAGAGCAGTTTCGAGTGTACATTCTAATAATACACACTCGAAAAGACTCGAACGCTATAATTTAGATCAACAGATTTCTATTTTTATTGAAAACATGCTATTGATCAGGACATGTTGGTATATAGACCCACATGATCTTGATATGTTAGCCAAGTTTTGAAGGCTAGGCCTCATAAACACGAATTTTCTACTTAGAGCAGTTTCGAGTGTACATTCAAATAATACACACTCGAAAAGACTCGAACGCTATAATTTAGCTCAACCGGTGTCTATTTTTATTGGAAACATGCTAATGATCATGACATGTTGGTCTATAGACCCAGATGATCTTGATATTTTAGCTAAATTTTGAAGTCTAGGCCTCATAAACAAGTTTTGTCTACTCAGATCAGTTTCGAGTGTACATTCGAAAAATACACACTCGAAAAGACTCGAACGCTGTAATTTAGCTCAAGAGGTGTCTATTTTGATTGAAAACATGCTAATGATCAGGACATGTTGGTCTATAGACCCACATGATCTTGATATGTTAGCCAATTTTTGAAGGCTAGGCCTCATAAATACGAATTTTCTACTTAGAGCAGTTTCGATTGTACATTCAAATAATACACACTCGAAAAGACTTGAACGCTATAATTTAGCTCAACCGGTGTCTATTTTTATTGGAAACATGCTAATGATCAGGACATGCTGGTCTAAAGACCCAGATGATTCTGATATTTTAGCTAAATTTTGAAGTCTAGGCCTCAGAAACAAGATTTGTCTACTTAGAGCAGTTTCGAGTGTACATTCGAAAAATACACACTCGAAAAGACTCGAACGTTATAATTTAGCTCAACAGGTTTCTATTTTTTTTGGAAACATGCTAATGATCAGGACATGTTGGTCTATAGACCCAGATGATCTTGATATTTTAGCAAAATTTTGAAATCTAGGCCTCATAAACAAGATTTGTCCACTTAGAGAAGTTTCGAGTGTACATTCGAAAAATACACACTCGAAAAGACTCGAACGCTATAATTTAGCTCAAGAGGTGTCTATTTTGATTGAAAACATGCTAATTATCAGGACATGTTGGTCTATAGACCCACATGATCTTGATATTTTATCCAAGTTTTGAAGCCTAGGCCTCATAAACACGAATTTTCTACTTAGAGCAGTTTCGAGTGTACATTCTAATAATACACACTCGAAAAGACTCGAACGCTATAATTTAGATCAACAGATTTCTATTTTTATTGGAAACATGTTAATGATCAGGACATGTTGGTCTAAAGATCCAGATGATCTTGATATTTTAGCAAAATTTTGAAATCTAGGCCTCATAAACAAGATTTGTCTACTTAGAGCAGTTTCAAGTGTACATTCGAAAAATACACACTCGAAAAGACTCGAACGCTATAATTTAGCTCGAGAGGTGTATATTTTGATTGAAAACATGCTAATTATCAGGACATGTTGGTCTATAGACCCACATGATCTTGATATTTTAGCCAAATTTTGAAGTCTAGGCCACATAAACAAGATTTTTCTACTTAGAGCAGTTTTGAGTGTACATTCGAAAAATACACACTCGAAAAGACTCGAACGCTATAATTTAGCTCAAGAGGTGTCTATTTTGATTGAAAAAATGCTAATTATCAGGACATGTTGGTCTATAGACCCACATGATCTTGATATTTTAGCCAAGTTTTGAAGTCTAGGTCTCATAAACAAGATTTGTCTACTAGGAGCAGTTTCGAGTGTACATTCGAAAAATACACACTCGAAAAGACTCGAACGCTATAATTTAGCTCAAGAGGTGTCTATTTTGATTGAAAACATGCTAATTATCAGGACATGTTGGTCTATAGACCCACATGATCTTGATATTTTATCCATGTTTTGAAGCCTAGGCCTCATAAACACAAATTTTCTACTTAGAGCAGTTTCGAGTGTACATTCGAAAAATACACACTCGAAAAGACTAGAACGCTATAATTTAGCTCAAGAGGTGTCTATTTTGATTGGAAACATGCTAATGATCAGGACATGTTGGTCTATAGACCCACAAGATCTTGATATTTTAGCCAAATTTTGAAGTCTAGGACACATAAGCAAGATTTTTCTACTTAGAGCAGTTTCGAGTGTACATTCGAAAAATACACACTCGAAAAGACTCGAACGCTATAATTTAGCTCAAGAGGTGTCTATTTTGATTGAAAACATGCTAATTATCAGGACATGTTGGTCTATAGACCCACATGATCTTGGTATTTTAGCCAAGTTTTGAATCCTAGGCCTCATAAACACAAATTTTCTACTTAGAGCAGTTTCGAGTGTACATTCGAAAAATACACACTCGAAAAGACTAGAACGCTATAATTTAGCTCAAGAGGTGTCTATTTTGATTGGAAACATGCTAATGATCAGGACATGTTGTTCTATAGATCACAAGATCTTGATATTTTAGCCAAATTTTGAAGTCTAGGCCACATAAACAAGATTTTTCTACTTAGAGCAGTTTCGAGTGTACATTCGAAAAATACACACTCGAAAAGACTAGAACACTATAAATTAGCTCAAGAGGTGTCTATTTTGATTGGAAACATGCTAATGATCAGGACATGTTGGTCTATAGACCCACATGATCTTGATATTTTAGCCAAATTTTGAAGTCTAGGCCACATAAACAAGATTTTTCTACTTAGAGCAGTTTCGAGTGTACATTCAAAAAATACACACTCGAAAAGACTCGAACGCTATAATTTAGCTCAAGAGGTGTCTATTTTGATTGAAAACATACTAATTATCATGACATGTTGGTCTATAGACCCACATGATCTTGATATTTTATCCAAGTTTTGAACCCTAGGCCTCATAAACAAGAATTTTCTACTTAGAGCATTTTCGAGTGTACATTCAAAAAATACACACTCGAAAAGACTAGAACGCTATAATTTAGCTCAAGAGGTGTCTATTTTGATTGGAAACATGCTAATGATCAGGACATGTTGGTCTATAGACCCACATCATCTTGATATTTTAGCCAAATTTTGAAGTCTAGGCCACATAAACAAGATTTTTCTACTTAGAGCAGTTTCGAGTGTACATTCGAAAAATACACACTCGAAAAGACTCGAACGCTATAATTTAGCTCAAGAGGTGTCTATTTTGATTGAAAACATGCTAATTATCAGGACATGTTGGTCTATAGACCCACATGATCTTGATATTTTAGCCAAGTTTTGAAGCCTAGGCCTCATAAACACGAATTTTCTACTTAGAGCAGTTTCGAGTGTACATTCTAATAATACACACTCGAAAAGACTCGAACGCTATAATTTAGCTCAACAGGTTTCTATTTTTATTGGAAACATGCTAATGATCAGGACATGTTGGTCTATAGACCCAGATGATCTTGACATTTTAGCAAAATTTTGAAGTCTAGGCCTCATAAACAAGATTTGTCTACTTGGAGCAGTTTCGAGTGTACATTCGAAAAATACACACTTGAAAAGACTCGAACGCTATAATTTAGCTCAAGAGGTGTCTATTTTGATTGAAAACATGCTAATTATCAGGACATGTTGGTTTATAAACCCACATGATCTTGATATTTTATCCAACTTTTGAAGCCTAGGCCTCATAATCACGAATTTTCTACTTAGAGCAGTTTCGAGTGTACATTCAAATAATACACACTCGAAAAGACTCGAACGCTATAATTTAGCTCAACCGGTGTCTATTTTTATTGGAAACATGCTAATGATCAGGACATGTTGGTCTATAGACCCAGATAATCTTGATATTTTAGCTAAATTTTGAAGTCTAGGCCTCATAAACAAGATTTGTCTACTTAGAGAAGTTTCGAGTGTACATTCGAAAAATACACACTCGAAAAGACTCGAACGCTATAATTTAGCTCAAGAGGTGTCTATTTTGATTGAAAACATGCTAATTATCAGGACATGTTGGTCTATAGACCCACATGATCTTGATATTTTAGCCAAGTTTTGAAGGCTAGGCCTCATAAACACGAATTTTCTACTTAGAGCAGTTTCGAGTGTACATTCGAATAATACACACTCGAAAAGACTCGAACGCTATAATTTAGCTCAACATGTTTCTATTTTTATTGGAAACATGCTAATGATCAGGACATGTTGGTCTATAGACCCAGATGATCTTGATATTTTAGCAAAATTTTAAAATCTAGGCCTCATAAATAAGATTTGTCTATTTAGAGCAGTTTCGAGTGTACATTCGAAAAATACACACTCGAAAAGACTCGAACGCTATAATTTATCTCAAGAGGTGTCTATTTTGATTGAAAACATGCTATTGATCAGGACATGTTGGTCTATAGACCCACATGATCTTGATATGTTAGCCAGGTTTTGAAGGCTAGGCCTCATAAACACGAATTTTATACTTAGAGCAGTTTCGAGTGTACATTCGAATAATACACCCTCGAAAAGACTCGAACGCTATAATTTAGCTCAAGAGGTGTCTATTTTGATTGGAAACATGCTAATTATCAGGACATGTTGGTCTATAGACCCACATGATCTTGATATTTTAGCCAAGTTTTGAAGCCTAGGCCTCATAAACACGAATTTTCTACTTAGAGCAGTTTCGAGTGTACATTCGAAAAATACACACTCGAAAAGACTCGAATGCTATAATTTAGCTCAAGAGGTGTCTATTTTGATTGGAAACATGCTAATTATCAGGACATGTTGGTCTATAGACCCACATGATCTTGATATTTTAGCCAAGTTTTGAAGCCTAGGCCTCATAAACACGAATTTTCTACTTAGAGCATTTTCGAGTGTACATTCGAATAATACACACTTGAAAAGACTCGAACGCTATAATTTAGCTTAACAGGTTTCTATTTTTATTGGAAACATGCTAATGATCAGGACATGTTGGTCTATAGACCCAGATGATCTTGATATTTTAGCAAAATTTTGAAATCTAGGCCTCATAAACAAGATTTTTCTACTTAGAGCAGTTTCGAGTGTACATTCGAAAAATACACACTCGAAAAGACTCGAACGCTATAATTTAGCTCAAGAGGTATCTATTTTGATTGAAAACATGCTATTGATCAGGACATGTTGGTCTATAGACCCACATGATCTTGATATTATAGCCAAATTTTGAAGTCTAGGCCACATAAACAAGATTTTTCTACTTAGAGCAGTTTCGAGTGTACATTCGAAAAATACACACTCGAAAAGACTCGAACGCTATAATTTAGCTCAAGAGGTGTCTATTTTAAAACATGCTAATGATCAGGACATGTTCGTCTATAGACCCACATGATCTTAATATTTTAGCCAAATTTTGAAGTCTAGGCCACATAAACAAGATTTTTCTGCTTAGAGCAGTTTCGAGTGTACATTCGAAAAATACACACTCGAAAAGACTCGAACGCTATAATTTAGCTCAAGAGGTGTCTATTTTTATTGAAAACATGCTAATTATCAGGACATGTTGGTCTATAGACCCACATGATCTTGATATTTTATCCAAGTTTTGAAGCCTAGGCCTCATAAACACGAATTTTCTACTTAGAGCAGTTTCGAGTGTACATTCTAATAATACACACTCGAAAAGACTCGAACGCTATAATTTAGATCAACAGATTTCTATTTTTATTGGAAACATGTTAATGATCAGGACATGTTGGTCTAAAGATCCAGATGATCTTGATATTTTAGCAAAATTTTGAAATCTAGGCCTCATAAACAAGATTTGTCTACTTAGAGCAGTTTCAAGTGTACATTCGAAAAATACACACTCGAAAAGACTCGAACGCTATAATTTAGCTCGAGAGGTGTATATTTTGATTGAAAACATGCTATTGATCAGGACATGTTGGTCTATAGACCCACACGATCTTGATATTTTAGCCAAATTTTGAAGTCTAGGCCACATAAACAAGATTTTTCTACTTAGAGCAGTTTTGAGTGTACATTCGAAAAATACACACTCGAAAAGACTCGAACGCTATAATTTAGCTCAAGAGGTGTCTATTTTGATTGAAAACATGTTAATTATCAGGACATGTTGGTCTATAGACCCACATGATCTTGATATTTTAGCCAAGTTTTGAATCCTAGGCCTCATACACACAAATTTTCTACTTAGAGCAGTTTCGAGTGTACATTCGAATAATACACACTCGAAAAGACTCGAACGCTATAATTTATCTCAAGAGATGTCTATTTTGATTGAAAACATGCTAATTATCAGGACATGTTGGTCTATAGACCCACATGATCTTGATATTTTAGCCAAATTTTGAAGTCTAGGCCACATAAACAAGATTTGTCTACTTAGAGCAGTTTCAAGTGTACATTCGAAAAATACACACTCGAAAAGACTCGAACGCTATAATTTAGCTCAAGAGGTGTCTATTTTGATTGAAAACATGCTATTGATCAGGACATGTTGGTCTATAGACCCACATGATCTTGATATTTTAGCTAAATTTTGAAGTCTAGGCCTCATAAACAAGATTTGTCTACTTAGAGCAGTTTCGAGTGTACATTCGAAAAATACACACTCGAAAAGACTCGAACGCTATAATTTAGCTCAAGAGGTGTCTATTTTTAATGGAAACATGCTAATTATCAGGACATGTTGGTCTATAGACCCAGATGATCTTGATATTTTAGCAAAATTTTGAAATCTAGGCCTCATAAACAAGATTTGTCTACTTAAAGCAGTTTCGAGTGTACATTCGAAAAATACACACTCGAAAAGACTCGAACGCTATAATTTAGCTCAAGAGGTGTCTATTTTTATTGAAAACATGCTAATTATCAGGACATGTTGGTCTATAGACCCACATGATCTTGATATTTTAGCCAAGTTTTGAACCCTAGGCCTCATAAACACGAATTTTCTACTTAGAGCAGTTTCGAGTGTACATTCTAATAATACACACTCGAAAAGACTCGAACGCTATAATTTAGCTCAACAGGTTTCTATTTTTATTGAAAACATGTTAATGATCAGGACATGTTGGTCTATAGACCCACATGATCTTGATATGTTAGCCAATTTTTGAAGGCTAGGCCTCATAAATACGAATTTTCTACTTAGAGCAGTTTCGATTGTACATTCAAATAATACACACTCGAAAAGACTTGAACGCTCTAATTTAGCTCAACCGGTGTCTATTTTTATTGGAAACATGCTAATGATCAGGACATGTTGGTCTAATGACCCAGATGATTCTGATATTTTAGCTAAGTTTTGAAGTCTAGGCCTCAGAAACAAGATTTGTCTACTTAGAGCAGTTTCGAGTGTACATTCGAAAAATACACACTCGAAAAGACTCGAACGTTATAATTATCTCAACAGGTTTCTATTTTTATTGGAAACATGCTAATGATCAGGACATGTTGGTCTATAGACCCAGATGATCTTGATATTTTAGCAAAATTTTGAAATCTAGGCCTCATAAACAAGATTTGTCCACTTAGAGAAGTTTCGAATGTACATTCGAAAAATACACACTCGAAAAGACTCGAACGCTATAATTTAGCTCAAGAGGTGTCAATTTTGTTTGAAAACATGCTAATTATCAGGACATGTTGGTCTATAGACCCACATGATCTTGATATTTTATCCAAGTTTTGAAGCCTAGGCCTCATAAACACGAATTTTCTACTTAGAGCAGTTTCGAGTGTACATTCTAATAATACACACTCGAAAAGACTCGAACGCTATAATTTAGATCAACAGATTTCTATTTTTATTGGAAACATTTTAATGATCAGGACATGTTGGTCTATACATCCAAATGATCTTGATATTTTAGCAAAATTTTGAAATCTAGGCCTCATAAACAAGATTTGTCTACTTAGAGCAGTTTCAAGTGTACATTCGAAAAATACACACTCGAAAAGACTCGAACGCTATAATTTAGCTCGAGAGGTGTATATTTTGATTGAAAACATGCTATTGATCAGGACATGTTGGTCTATAGACCCACATGATCTTGATATTTTAGCCAAATTTTGAAGTCTAGGCCACATAAACAAGATTTTTCTACTTAGAGCAGTTTTGAGTGTACATTCGAAAAATACACACTCGAAAAGACTCGAACGCTATAATTTAGCTCAAGAGGTGTCTATTTTGATTGAAAACATGTTAATTATCAGGCCATGTTGGTCTATAGACCCACATGATCTTGATATTTTATCCAAGTTTTGAACCCTAGGCCTCATAAACACGAATTTTCTACTTAGAGCAGTTTCGAGTGTACATTCTAATAATACACACTCGAAAAGACTCGAACGCTATAATTTAGATCAACAAATTTCTATTTTTATTGAAAACATGCTATTGATCAGGACATGTTGGTATATAGACCCACATGATCTTGATATGTTAGCCAAGTTTTGAAGGCTAGGCCTCATAAACACGAATTTTCTACTTAGAGCAGTTTCGAGTGTACATTCAAATAATACACACTCGAAAAGACTCGAACGCTATAATTTAGCTCAACCGGTGTCTATTTTTATTGGAAACATGCTAATGATCATGACATGTTGGTCTATAGACCCAGATGATCTTGATATTTTAGCTAAATTTTGAAGTCTAGGCCTCATAAACAAGATTTGTCTACTCAGATCAGTTTCGAGTGTACATTCGAAAAATACACACTCGAAAAGACTCGAACGCTGTAATTTAGCTCAAGAGGTGTCTATTTTGATTGAAAACATGCTAATGATCAGGACATGTTGGTCTATAGACCCACATGATCTTGATATGTTAGCCAATTTTTGAAGGCTAGGCCTCATAAATACGAATTTTCTACTTAGAGCAGTTTCGATTGTACATTCAAATAATACACACTCGAAAAGACTTGAACGCTATAATTTAGCTCAACCGGTGTTTATTTTTATTGGAAACATGCTAATGATCAGGACATGCTGGTCTAAAGACCCAGATGATTCTGATATTTTAGCTAAATTTTGAAGTCTAGGCCTCAGAAACAAGATTTGTCTACTTAGAGCAGTTTCGAGTGTACATTCGAAAAATACACACTCGAAAAGACTCGAACGTTATAATTTAGCTCAACAGGTTTCTATTTTTATTGGAAACATGCTAATGATCAGGACATGTTGGTCTATAGACCCAGATGATCTTGATATTTTAGCAAAATTTTGAAATCTAGGCCTCATAAACAAGATTTGTCCACTTAGAGAAGTTTCGAGTGTACATTCGAAAAATACACACTCGAAAAGACTCGAACGCTATAATTTAGCTCAAGAGGTGTCTATTTTGATTGAAAACATGCTAATTATCAGGACATGTTGGTCTATAGACCCACATGATCTTGATATTTTAGCCAAATTTTGAAGTCTATGCCACATAAACACAAATTTTCTACTTAGAGCAGTTTCGAGTGTACATTCGAAAAATACACACTCGAAAAGACTCGAACGCTATAATTTAGCTCAAGAGGTGTCTATTTTGATTGGAAACATGCTAATGATCAGTACATGTTGGTCTATAGACCCACAAGATCTTGATATTTTAGCCAAATTTTGAAGTCTAGGCTACATAAACAAGATTTTTCTACTTAGAGCAGTTTCGAGTGTACATTCGAAAAATACACACTCGAAAAGACTCGAACGCTATAATTTAGCTCAAGAGGTGTCTATTTTGATTGAAAACATGCTAATTATCAGGACATGTTGGTCTATAGACCCACATGATCTTGATATTTTAGCCAAATTTTGAAGTCTAGGCCAGAAAAACAAGATTTTTCTACTTAGAGCAGTTTCGAGTGTACATTCGAAAAATACACACTCGAAAAGACTCGAACGCTATAATTTAGCTCAAGAGGTGTCTATTTTGATTGAAAACATGCTAATTATCAGGACATGTTGGTCTATAGACCCACATGATCTTGATATTTTAGCCAAATTTTGAAGTCTAGGCCACATAAACAAGATTTTTCTACTTAGAGCAGTTTCGAGTGTACATTCGAAAAATACACACTCGAAAAGACTCGAACGCTATAATTTAGCTCAAGAGGTGTCTATTTTGATTGAAAACATGCTAATTATCAGGACATGTTGGTCTATAGACCCACATGATCTTGATATTTTAGCCAAATTTTGAAGTCTAGGCCTCATAAACAAGATTTTTCTACTTAGAGCAGTTTCGAGTGTACATTCGAAAAATACACATTCGAAAAGACTCTAACGCTATAATTTAGCTCAAGAGATGTCTATTTTGATTGAAAACATGCTAATTATCAGGACATGTTGGTCTATAGACCCACATGATCTTGATATTTTATCCAAGTTTTGAAGTCTAGGCCTCATAAACAAGATTTTTCTACTTAGAGCAGTTTCGAGTGCACATTCGAAAAATACACACTCGAAAAGACTCGAACGCTATAATTTAGCTCAAGAGATGTCTATTTTGATTGAAAACATGCTAATTATCAGGACATGTTGGTCTATAGACCCACATGATCTTGATATTTTAGCCATGTTTTGAAGCCTAGTCCTCATAAACACAAATTTTCTACTTAGAGCAGTTTCGAGTGTACATTCGAAAAATACAAGCTCGAAAAGACTAGAACGCTATAATTTAGCTCAAGAGGTGTCTATTTTGATTGGAAACATGCTAATGATCAGGACATGTTGGTCTATAGACCCACATGATCTTGATATTTTAGCCAAATTTTGAAGTCTAGGCCACATAAACAAGATTTTTCTACTTAGAGCAGTTTCGAGTGTACATTCGAAAAATACACACTCGAAAAGACTCGAACGCTATAATTTAGCTCAAGAGGTGTCTATTTTGATTGAAAACATGCTAATTATCAGGACATGTTGGTCTATAGACCCACATGATCTTGATATTTTATCCAAGTTTTGAAGCCTAGGCTTCATAAACACGGATATTCTACTTAGAGAAGTTTCGTGTGTACATTCGAAAAATACACACTCGAAAAGACTCGAACGCTATAATTTAGCTCAAGAGGTGTCTATTTTGATTGAAAACATGCTATTGATCAGGACATGTTGGTCTATAGACCCACATGATCTTGATGTTTTAGCCAAGTTTTGAAGCCTAGGCCTCATACACACGAATTTTCTACTTAGAGCAGTTTCGAGTGTACATTCGAATAATATACACTCGAAAAGACTCGAACGCTATAATTTATCTCAAGAGATGTCTATTTTGATTGAAAACATGCTAATTATCAGGACATGTTGGTCTATAGACCCACATGATCTTGATATTTTAGCCAAATTTTGAAGCCTAGGCCTCATAAACAAGATTTTTCTACTTAGAGCAGTTTCGAGTGTACATTCGAAAAGACTAGAACGCTATAATTTAGCTCAAGAGGTGTCTATATTGATTGGAAACATGCTAATGATCAGGACATGTTGGTCTATAGACCCACATGATCTTGATATTTTAGCCAATTTTGAAGTCTAGGCCACATAAACAAGATTTTTCTACTTAGAGCAGTTTCGAGTGTACATTCGAAAAATACACACTCGAAAAGACTCGAACGCTATAATTTAGCTCAAGAGGTGTCTATTTTGATTGAAAACATGCTAATTATCAGGACATGTTGGTCTATAGACCCACATTATCTTGATATTTTATCCAAGTTTTGTAGCCTAGGCCTCATAAACACTGATATTATACTTAGAGCAGTTTCGAGTGTACATTCGAAAAATACACACTCGAAAAGACTCGAACGCTATAATTTAGCTCAAGAGGTGTCTATTTTGATTGAAAACATGCTATTTATCAGGACATGTTGGTCTATAGACCCACATTATCTTGATATTTTATCCAAGTTTTGAAGCCTAGGCCTCATAAACACTGATATTATACTTAGAGCAGTTTCGAGTGTACATTCGAAAAATACACACTCGAAAAGACTTGAAAGCTATAATTTAGATCAAGAGGTGTCTATTTTGATTGAAAACATGCTATTGATCAGGACATGTTGGTCTATAGACCCACATGATCTTGATATTTTAGCCAAATTTTGAAGTCTAGGCCACATAAACAAGATTTTTCTACTTAGAGCAGTTTCGAGTGTACATTCGAAAAATACACACTCGAAAAGACTCGAACGCTATAATTTAGCTCAAGAGGTGTCTATTTTGATTGAAAACATGCTAATTATCAGGACATGTTGGTCTATAGACCCACGTTATCTTGATATTTTATCCAAGTTTTGAAGCCTAGGCCTCATAAACACTGATATTATACTTAGAGCAGTTTCGAGTGTACATTCGAAAAATACACACTCGAAAAGACTCGAACGCTATAATTTAGCTCAAGAGATGTCTATTTTGATTGAAAACATGCTATTGATCAGGACATGTTGGTCTATAGACCCACATGATCTTGATATTTTAGCCAAATTTTGAATCCTAGGCCTCATAAACACAAATTTTCTACTTAGAGCAGTTTCGAGTGTACATTCGAAAAATACACACTCGAAAAGACTAGAACGCTATAATTTAGCTCAAGAGGTGTTTATTTTGATTGAAAACATGCTAATGAACAGGACATGTTGGTCTATAGACCCACATGATCTTGATATTTTAGACAAATTTTGAAGTCTAGGCCACATAAACAAGATTTTTCTACTTAGAGCAGTTTGGAGTGTACATTCGAAAAATACACACTCGAAAAGACTCGAACGCTATAATTTAGCTCAAGAGGTGTCTATTTTGATTGAAAACATGCTATTGATCAGGACATGTTGGTCTATAGACCCACATGATCTTGATATTTTAGCCAAATTTTGAAGTCTAGGCCACATAAACAAGATTTTTCTACTTAGAGCAGTTTCGAGTGTACATTCGAATAATACACACTCGAAAAGAATCGAACGCTATAATTTAGATCAACAAGTTTTTATTTTGATTGAAAACATGCTAATGATCAGGACATGTTGGTCTATAGACCCAGATGATCTTGATATTTTTGCAAAATTTTGAAATCTAGGCCTCATAAACAAGATTTGTCTACTTAGAGCAGTTTCTAGTGTACATTCGAAAAGTACACACTCGAAAAGACTCGAACGCTATAATTTAGCTCAAGAGGTGTCTATTTTGATTGAAAACATGCTATTGATCAGGACATGTTGGTCTATAGACCCACATGATCTTGATATTTTAGCCAAATTTTGAAGTCTAGGCCACATAAACAAGATTTTTCTACTTAGAGCAGTTTCGAGTGTACATTAGAAAAATACACACTCGAAAAGACTCGAACGCTATAATTTAGCTCAAGAGGTGTCTATTTTGATTGAAAACATGCTAATTATCAGGACATGTTGGTCTATAGACCCACATGATCTTGATATTTTAGCCAAATTTTGAAGTCTAGGCCACATAAACAAGATTTTTCTACTTAGAGCAGTTTCGAGTGTACATTCGAAAAATACACAATCGAAAAGACTCGAACGCTATAATTTAGCTCAAGAAGTGTCTATTTTGATTGAAAACATGCTAATTATCAGGACATGTTGGTCTATAGACCCACATGATATTGATATTTTAGCCAAATTTTGAAGTCTAGGCCACATAAACAAGATTTTTCTACTTAGAGCAGTTTCGAGTGTACATTAGAAAAATACACACTCGAAAAGACTCGAACGCTATAATTTAGCTCAAGAGGTGTCTATTTTGATTGAAAACATGCTAATTATCAGGACATGTTGGTCTATAGACCCAGATGATCTTGATATTTTTGCAAAATTTTGAAATCTAGGCCACATAAACAAGATTTTTCTACTTAGAGCAGTTTCGAGTGTACATTCGAAAAATACACACTCGAAAAGACTCGAACGCTATAATTTAGCTCAAGAGGTGTCTATTTTGATTGAAAACATGCTAATTATCAGGACATGTTGGTCTATAGACCCACATGATCTTGATATTTTATCCAAGTTTTGAAGCCTAGGCCTCATAAACACGAATTTTCTACTTAGAGCAGTTTCGAGTGTACATTCGAATAATACACACTCGAAAAGACTCGAACGCTATAATTTAGATCAACAGGTTTCTATTTCTATTGGAAGCATGCTAATGATCCGGACATGTTGGTCTATAGACCCAGATGATCTTGATATTTTAGCAAAATTTTGAAATCTAGGCCTGATAAACAAGATTTGTCTACTTAGAGCAGTTTCGAGTGTACATTCGAAAAGTACACACTCGAAAAGAGTCGAACGCTATAATTTAGCTTAAGAGGTATCTATTTTGATTGAAAACATGCTATTGATCAGGACATGTTGGTCTATAGACCCAGATGATCTTGATATTTTAGCAAAATTTTGAAATCTAGGCCTGATAAACAAGATTTGTCTACTTAGAGCAGTTTCGAGTGTACATTCGAAAAGTACACACTCGAAAAGACTCGAACGCTATAATTTAGCTCAAGAGGTGTCTATTTTGATTGAAAACATGCTATTGATCAGGACATGTTGGTCTATAGACCCACATGATCTTGATATTTTAGCCAAATTTTGAAGTCTAGGCCACATAAACAAGATTTTTCTACTTAGAGCAGTTTCTAGTGTACATTCGAAAAATACACACTCGAAAAGACTCGAACGCTATAATTTAGCTCAAGAGGTGTCTATTTTGATTGAAAACATGCTAATTATCAGGACATGTTGGTCTATAGACCCACATGATCTTGATATTTTATCCAAATTTTGAAGCCTACGCCTCATAAACACGAATATTCTACTTAGAGCAGTTTCGAGTGTACATTCGAAAAATACACACTCGAAAAGACTCGAACGCTATAATTTAGCTCAAGAGGTGTCTATTTTGATTGAAAACATGCTAATTATCAGGACATGTTGGTCTATAGACCCACATGATCTTGATATTTTATCCATGTTTTGAAGCCTAGGACTCATAAACACGAATTTTCTACTTAGAGCAGTTTCGAGTGTACATTCTAATAATACACACTCGAAAAGACTCGAACGCTATAATTTAGATCAACAGATTTCTATTTTTATTGGAAACATGCTAATGATCAGGACATGTTGGTCTATAGATCCAGATGATCTTGATATTTTAGAAAATTTTGAAATCTAGGCCTCATAAACAAGATTTGTCTACTTAGAGCAGTTTCAAGTGTACATTCGAAAAATACACACTCGAAAAGACTCGAACGCTATAATTTAGCTCAAGAGGTGTCTATTTTGATTGAAAACATGCTATTGATCAGGACATGTTGGTCTATAGACCCACATGATCTTGATATTTTAGCCAAACTTTGAAGTCTAGGCCACATAAACAAGATTTTTCTACTTAGAGCAGTTTCGAGTGTACATTCGAAAAATACACACTCGAAAAGACTCGAACGCTATAATATAGCTCAAGAGGTGTCTATTTTGATTGGAAACATGCTAATTATCAGGACATGTTGGTCTATAGACCCACATGATCTTGATATTTTAGCCAAGTTTTGAACCCTAGGCCTCATAAACACGAATTTTCTACTTAGAGCAGTTTCGAGTGTACATTCTAATAATACACACTCGAAAAGACTCGAACGCTATAATTTAGCTCAACAGGTTTCTATTTTTATTGGAAACATGCTAATGATCAGGACATGTTGGTCTATAGACCCAGATGATCTTGATATTTTAGCAAAATTTTGAAATCTAGGCCTCATAAACAAGATTTGTCTACTTAAAGCAGTTTCGAGTGTACATTCGAAAAATACACACTCGAAAAGACTCGAACGCTGTAATTTAGCTCAAGAGGTGTCTATTTTGATTGAAAACATGCTAATGATCAGGACATGTTGGTCTATAGACCCACATGATCTTGATATGTTAGCCAATTTTTGAAGGCTAGGCCTCATAAATACGAATTTTCTACTTAGAGCAGTTTCGATTGTACATTCAAATAATACACACTTGAAAAGACTTGAACGCTCTAATTTAGCTCAACCGGTGTCTATTTTTATTGGAAACATGCTAATGATCAGGACATGTTGGTCTAATGACCCAGATGATTCTGATATTTTAGCTAAGTTTTGAAGTCTAGGCCTCAGAAACAAGATTTGTCTACTTAGAGCAGTTTCGAGTGTACATTCGAAAAATACACACTCGAAAAGACTCGAACGTTATAATTTAGCTCAACAGGTTTCTATTTTTATTGGAAACATGCTAATGATCAGGACATGTTGGTCTATAGACCCAGATGATCTTGATATTTTAGCAAAATTTTGAAATCTAGGCCTCATAAACAAGATTTGTTCACTTAGAGAAGTTTCGAATGTACATTCGAAAAATACACACTCGAAAAGACTCGAACGCTATAATTTAGCTCAAGAGGTGTCTATTTTGATTGAAAACATGCTAATTATCAGGACATGTTGGTCTATAGACCCACATGATCTTGATATTTTATCCAAGTTTTGAAGCCTAGGCTTCATAAACACGAATTTTCTACTTAGAGCAGTTTCGAGTGTACATTCTAATAATACACACTCGAAAAGACTCGAACGCTATAATTTAGATCAACAGATTTCTATTTTTATTGGAAACATGCTAATGATCAGGACATGTTGGTCTATAGATCCAGATGATCTTGATATTTTAGCAAAATTTGGAAATCTAGGCCTCATAAACAAGATTTGTCTACTTAGAGAAGTTTCAAGTGTACATTCGAAAAATACACACTCGAAAAGACTCGAACGCTATAATTTAGCTCAAGAGGTGTCTATTTTGATTGAAAACATGCTATTAATCAGGACATGTTGGTCTATAGACCCACATGATCTTGATATTTTAGCCAAATTTTGAAGTCTAGGCCACATAAACAAGATTTTTCTACTTAGAGCAGTTTCGAGTGTACATTCGAAAAAATACACACTCGAAAAGACTCGAACGCTATAATTTAGCTCAAGAGGTGTCTATTTTGATTGAAAACATGCTAATTATCAGGACATGTTGGTCTATAGACCCACATGATCTTGATATTTTAGCCAAGTTTTGAACCCTAGGCCTCATAAACACGAATTTTCTACTTAGAGCAGTTTCGAGTGTACATTCTAATAATACACACTCGAAAAGACTCGAACGCTATAATTTAGATCAACAGATTTCTATCTTTATTGGAAACATGCTAATGATCAGGACATGTTGGTCTATAGATCCAGATGATCTTGATATTTTAGCAAAATTTTGAAATCTAGGCCTCATAAACAAGATTTGTCTACTTAGAGCAGTTTCAAGTGTACATTCGAAAAATACACACTCGAAAAGACTCGAACGCTATAATTTAGCTCAATAGGTGTCTATTTTGATTGAAAACATGCTATTGATCAGGACATGTTGGTCTATAGACCCACATGATCTTGATATTTTAGCCAAATTTTAAAGTCTAGGCCACATAAACAAGATTTTTCTACTTAGAGCAGTTTCGAGTGTACATTCGAAAAATATACACTCGAAAAGACTCGAACGCTATAATTTAGCTCAGGAGGTGTCTATTTTGATTGAAAACATGCTAATTATCAGGACATGTTGGTCTAAAGACCCAGATGATTCTGATATTTTAGCTAAATTTTGAAGTCTAGGCCTCAGAAACAAGATTTGTCTACTTAGAGCAGTTTCGAGTGTACATTCTAATAATACACACTCGAAAAGACTCGAACGTTATAATTTAGATCAACAGATTTCTATTTTTATTGGAAACATGCTAATGATCAGGAGATGTTGGTCTATAGACCCAGATGATCTTGATATTTTAGCAAAATTTTGAAATCTAGGCCTCATAAACAAGATTTGTCTACTTAGAGAAGTTTCGAGTGTACATTCGAAAAATACACACTCGAAAAGACTCGAACGCTATAATTTAGCTCAAGAGGTGTCTATTTTGATTGAAAACATGCTAATTATCAGGACATGTTGGTCTATAGACCCACATGATCTTTATAT
The DNA here is from genome assembly GCF_003573695.1 of Papaver somniferum. Lineage (NCBI taxonomy): Eukaryota > Viridiplantae > Streptophyta > Magnoliopsida > Ranunculales > Papaveraceae > Papaver > Papaver somniferum. Next base: position 557,652 of record NW_020619492.1, on the reverse strand, counting down.
TTTAGCCAAGTTTTGAACCCTAGGCCTCATAAACACGAATTTTCTACTTAGAGCAGTTTCGAGTGTACATTCTAATAATACACACTCGAAAAGACTCGAACGCTATAATTTAGATCAACAGATTTCTATTTTTATTGGAAACATGCTAATGATCAGGACATGTTGGTCTATAGATCCAGATGATCTTGATATTTTAGCAAAATTTTGAAATCTAGGACTCATAAACAAGATTTGTTTACTTAGAGCAGTTTCAAGTGTACTTTCGAAAAATACACACTCGAAAAGACTCTAACGCTATAATTTAGCTCAAGAGGTGTCTATTTTGATTGAAAACATGCTATTGATCAGGACATGTTGGTATATAGACCCACGTGATCTTGATATGTTAGCCAAGTTTTGAAGGCTAAGCCTCATAAACACGAATTTTCTACTTAGAGCAGTTTCGAGTGTACATTCAAATAATACACACTCGAAAAGACTCGAACGCTATAATTTAGCTCAACCGGTGTCTATTTTTATTGGAAACATGCTAATGATCATGACATGTTGGTCTATAGACCCAGATGATCTTGATATTTTAGCTAAATTTTGAAGTCTAGGCCTCATAAACAAGATTTGTCTACTTAGAGCAGTTTCGAGTGTACATTCGAAAAATACACACTCTAAAAGACTCGAACGCTGTAATTTAGCTCAAGAGGTGTCTATTTTGATTGAAAAAATGCTAATGATCAGGACATGTTGGTCTATAGACCCACATGATCTTGATAAGTTAGCCAATTTTTGAAGGCTAGGCCTCATAAATACGAATTTTCTACTTAGAGCAGTTTCGATTGTACATTCAAATAATAGACACTCGAAAAGACTCGAACGCTATAATTTAGCTCAACCGGTGTCTATTTTTATTGGAAACATGCTAATGATCAGGACATGTTGGTCTATAGACCCACATGATCTTGATATTGTAGCCAAGTTTTGAATCCTAGGCCTCATAAACACGGATTTTCTACTTAAAGCAGTTTCGAGTGTACATTCGAAAAATACACACTCGAAAAGACTCGAACGCTATAATTTAGCTCAAGAGGTGTCTATTTTGATTGGAAACATGCTAATGATTAGGAAATGTTGGTCTATAGACCCACATGATCTTGATATTTTAGCCAAATTTTGAAGTCTAGGCCACATAAACAAGATTTTTCTACTTAGAGCAGTTTCGAGTGTACATTCGAAAAATACACACTCGAAAAGACTCGAACGCTATAATTTAGCTCAAGAGGTGTCTATTTTGATTGAAAGCATGCTAATTATCAGGACATGTTGGTCTATAGACCCACATGATCTTGATATTTTATCCAAGTTTTGAAGCCTAGGTCTCATAAACACGGATTTTCTACTTAGAGCAGTTTCGAGTGTACATTCGAATAATACACACTCGAAAAGACTCGAACGCTATAATTTAGATCAACAGGTTTCTATTTTTATTGGAAACATGCTAATGATCAGGACATGTTGGTCTATAGATCCATATGATCTTGATATTTTAGCAAAATTTTGAAATCTAGGCCTCATAAACAAGATTTGTCTACTTAGAGCAGTTTCAAGTGTACATTCGAAAAATACACACTCGAAAAGACTCGAACGCTATAATTTAGCTCAGGAGGTGTCTATTTTGATTGAAAACATGCTAATTATCAGGACATGTTGGTCTAAAGACCCAGATGATTCTGATATTTTAGCTAAATTTTGAAGTCTAGGCCTCAGAAACAAGATTTGTCTACTTAGAGCAGTTTCGAGTGTACATTCTAATAATACACACTCGAAAAGACTCGAACGTTATAATTTAGATCAACAGATTTCTATTTTTATTGGAAACATGCTAATGATCAGGATATGTTGGTCTATAGACCCAGATGATCTTGATATTTTAGCAAAATTTTGAAATCTAGGCCTCATAAACAAGATTTGTCTACTTAGAGCAGTTTCAAGTGTACATTCGAAAAATACACACTCGAAAGACTCGAACGCTATAATTTAATTCAACAGGTGTCTATTTTGATTGAAAACATGCTAATTATCAGGACATGTTGGTCTATAGACCCACATGATCCTGATATTTTAGCCAAGGTTTGAAGCCTAGGCCTCATAAACACGAATTTTCTACTTAGAGCAGTTTCGAGCGTACATTCGAATAATACACACTCGAAAAGAATCGAACGCTATAATTTAGCTCAACAGGTGTCTATTTTTATTGGAAACATGCTAATTATCAGGACATGTTGGTATATATACCCACATGATCTTGATATTTTATCCAAGTTTTAAAGCCTAGGCCTCATAAACACGAATTTTCTACTTAGAGCAGTTTCGAGTGTACATTCGAATAATACACACTCGAAAAGACTCGAACGCTATAATTTAATTCAAGATGTGTCTATTTGGATTGAAAACATGCTAATGATCAGGACATGTTGGTCTGTAGGCCCACATGATCTTGATATTTTATCTAAATTTTGAAGTCTAAGCCTCATAAACAAGATTTTTCTACTTAGAGCAGTTTCGAGTGTACATTCGAAAAATACACACTCGAAAAGACTCGACGCTTTAATTTAGCTCAACAGGTTTCTATTTTGATTGAAAACATGCTAATTATCAGGACATGTTGGTCTATAGACCCACATGATCTTGATATTTTATCCAAGTTTTGAAGCCTAGGCCTCATAAACAAGATTTTTCTACTTAGAGCAGTTTCGAGTGTACATTCGAAAAATACACACTCGAAAAGACTCGAACACTATAATTTAGCTCAACCAATGTCTATTTTGATTGAAAACATGCTAATTATCAGGACATGTTGGTCTATAGACCCACATGATCTTGATATTTTAGCCAAGTTTTGAAGCCTAGGCCTCATAAACACGAATTTTCTACTTAGAGCAGTTTCGAGTGTACATTCGAATAATACACACTCGAAAAGACTCAAACGCTATAATTTAGCTTAACAGGTTTCTATTTTTATTGGAAACATGCTAATGATCAGGACATGTTGGTCTATAGACCCAGATGATCTTGATATTTTAGCAAAATTTTGAAATCTAGGCCTCATAAACAAGATTTGTCTACTTAGAGCAGTTTCGAGTGTACATTCGAAAAATACACACTCGAAAAGACTCGAACGCTATAATTTATCTCAAGAGGTGTTTATTTTGATTGAAAACATGCTATTGATCAGGACATGTTGGTCTATAGACCCACATGATCTTGATATGTTAGCCAAGTTTTGAAGGCTAGGCCTCATAAACACGAATTTTCTACTTAGAGCAGTTTCGAGTGTACATTCAAAAATAATACACACTCGAAAAGACTCGAACGCTATAATTTAGCTCAACCGGTGTCTATTTTTATTGGAAACATGCTAATGATCAGGACATGTTGGTCTATAGACCCAGATGATCTTGATATTTTAGCTAAATTTTGAAGTCTAGGCCTCATAAACAAGATTTGTCTACTTAGAGCAGTTTCGAGTGTACATTCGAAAAATACACACTCGAAAAGACTCGAACATTATAATTTATCTCAAGAGATGTCTATTTTGATTGAAAACATGCTAATTATCAGGACATGTTGGTCTATAGACCCAAATGATCTTGATATTTTAGCCAAGTTTTGAAGCCTAGGCCTCATACACACGAATTTTCTACTTAGAGCAGTTTCGAGTGTATATTCGAAAAATACACACTCGAAAAGACTCGAACGCTATATTTTAGCTCAAGAGGTGTCTATTTTGATTGAAAACATGCTAATTATCAGGACATGTTGGTCTATAGACCCACATGATCTTGATATTTTTTCCAAATTTTGAACCCTAGGCCTCATAAACACGAATTTTCTACTTAGAGAGCAGTTTCGAGTGTACATTCGAATAATACACACTCGAAAAGACTCGAACGCTATAATTTAGCTCAACAGGTTTTTATTTTTATTGGAAACATGCTAATGATCAGGACATGTTGGTCTATAGACCTAGATGATCTTGATATTTTAGCAAAATTTTGAAATCTAGGCCTCATAAACAAGATTTGTCTACTTAGAGCAGTTTCGAGTGTACATTCGAAAAATACACACTCGAAAAGACTCGAACGCTATAATTTAGCTCAAGAGGTGTCTATTTTGATTGAAAACATGATAATTATCAGGATATGTTGGTCTATAGACCCACATGATCTTGATATTTTAGCCAAGATTTGAACCCTAGGCCTCATAAACACGAATTTTCTACTTAGAGAGCAGTTTCGAGTGTACATTCGAATAATACACACTCGAAAAGACTCGAACGCTATAATTTAGCTCAAAATGTTTCTATTTTTATTGGAAACATGCTAATGATCAGGACATGTTGGTCTATAGACCTAGATGATCTTGATATTTTAGCAAAATTTTGAAATCTAGGCCTCATAAACAAGATTTGTCTACTTAGAGCAGTTTCGAGTGTACATTCGAAAAATACACACTCGAAAAGACTCGAACGCTATAATTTAGCTCAACAGGTGTCTATTTTGATTGAAAACATGCTAATTATCAGGACATGTTGGTCTATAGACCCACATGATCTTGATATTTTAGCCAAGTTTTGAAGCCTAGGCCTCATAAACACGAATTTTCTACTTAGAGCAGTTCGAGTGTATATTCGAATAATACACACTCGAAAAGACTCGAACGCTATAATTTAGCTCAAGAGGTTTCTATTTTTATTGGAAACATGCTAATGATCAGGACATGTTGGTCTATAAACTCAGATGATCTTGATATTTTAGCAAAATTTTGAAATCTAGGCCTCATAAACAAGATTTGTCTACTTAGAGCAGTTTCGAGTGTACATTCGAAAAATACACACTCGAAAAGACTCGAACGCTATAATTTAGCTCAAGAGGTGTCTATTTTGATTGAAAACATGCTAATTATCAGGACATGTTGGTCTATAGACCCACATGATCTTGATATTTTAGCCAAGTTTCGAAGCCTAGGCCTCATAAACACGAATATTCTACTTAGAGCAGTTTCGAGTGTACATTCAAATAATACACACTCGAAAATACTCGAACGCTATAATTTAGCTCAACCGGTGTCTATTTTTATTGGAAACATGCTAATGATCAGGACATGTTGGTCTATAGACCCATATGATCTTGATATTTTAGCCAAGTTTTGAAGCCTAGGCCTCATAAACAAGATTTGTCTACTTAGAGAAGTTTCGAGTGTACGTTCGAAAAATACACACTCGAAAAGACTCGAACGCTATAATTTAGCTCAAGAGGTGTCTATTTTGATTGAAAACATGCTAATTATCAGGACATGTTGGTCTATAGACCCACATGATCTTGATATTTTAGCCAAGTTTTGAAGTCTAGGCCTCATAAACACGAATTCTCTACTTAGAGCAGTTTCGAGTGTACATTCGAATAATACACACTCGAAAAGACTCGAACGCTATAATTTAGCTCAACAGGTTTCTATTTTTATCGGAAACATGTTAATGATCAGGACATGTTGATCTATAGACCCATATGATCTTTTTATTTTAGCAAAATTTTGAAATCTAGGCCTCATAAACAAGATTTTTCTACTTACAGCAGTTTCGAGTGTACATTCGAAAAATACACACTCGAAAAGACTCGAACTCTATAATTGATCTCAAGAGGTGTCTATTTTGATTGAAAACGTGATATTGATCAGGACATGTTGGTCTATAGACCCACATGATCTTGATATATTAGCCAAGTTTTGAAGCCTAGGCCTCATAAACACGAATTTTCTACTTAGAGAGCAGTTTCGAGTGTACATTCGAATAATACACACTCGAAAAGACTTGAACGCTATAATTTAGCTCAATAGGTTTCTATTTTTATTGGAAACATGCTAATGATCAGGACATGTTGGTCTATAAACCCAGATGATCTTTATATTTTAGAAATTTTTTGAAATCTAGGCATCATAAACAAGATTTGCCTACTTAGAGTTTTTTCGAGAGTACATTCGAAAAATACACACTCGAAAAGACTCGAACGCTATAATTTAGCTGAAGAGGTGTCTATTTTAATTGAAAACATGCTATTGATCAGGACATGTTGGTCTATAGAACCACATGATCTTGATATGTTAGCCAAGTTTTGAAGGCTAGGCCCCATAAACACGAATTTTCTACTTAGAGCAGTTTCGAGTGTACATTCAAATAATACACACTCGAAAAGACTCGAACGCTATAATTTAGCTCAACCGGTGTCTATTTTTATCGGAAACATGCTAATGATCAGGACATGTTGGTCTATAGACCCAGATGATCTTGATATTTTAGCTAAATTTTGATGTCTAGGCCTCATAAACAAGATTTGTCTACTTAGAGAAGTTTCGAGTGTACATTCGAAAAATACACACTCGAAAAGACTCGAACCCTATAATTTAGCTCAAGAGGTGTTTATTTTGATTGAAAACATGCTAATTATCAGGACATGTTGGTCTATAGACCCACATGATCTTGATATTTTAGCCAAGTTTTGAAGTCTAGGCCTCATAAACACGAATTTTCTACTTAGAGCAGTTTCGAGTGTACATTCGAATAATACACACTCGAAAAGACTCGAACGCTATAATTTAGCTCAACAGGTTTCTATTTTTATTGGAAACATGCTAATGATCAGGACATGTTGGTCTATAGACCCAGATGATCTTGATATTTTAGCAAAATTTTGAAATCTAGGCCTCATAAACAAGATTTGTCTACTTAGAGCAGTTTCGAGTGTACATTCGAAAAATATACACTCGAAAATACTCGAACGCTATAATTTAGCTCAAGAGGTGTCTATTTTGATTGAAAACATGCTATTGATCAGGACATGTTGGTCTATAGACCCACATGATCTTGATATTTTAGCCAAATTTTGAAGTCTAGGCCACATAAACAAGATTTTTCTACTTAGAGCAGTTTCGAGTGTACATTCGAAAAATATACACTCGAAAAGACTCGAACGCTATAATTTAGCTCAGGAGGTGTCTATTTTGATTGAAAACATGCTAATTATCAGGACATGTTGGTCTAAAGACCCAGATGATTCTGATATTTTAGCTAAATTTTGAAGTCTAGGCCTCAGAAACAAGATTTGTCTACTTAGAGCAGTTTCGAGTGTACATTCTAATAATACACACTCGAAAAGACTCGAACGTTATAATTTAGATCAACAGATTTCTATTTTTATTGGAAACATGCTAATGATCAGGAGATGTTGGTCTATAGACCCAGATGATCTTGATATTTTAGCCAAGTTTTGAACCCTAGGCCTCATAAACACGAATTTTCTACTTAGAGAAGTTTCGAGTGTACATTCTAATAATACACACTCGAAAAGACTCGAACGCTATAATTTAGATCAACAGATTTCTATTTTTATTGGAAACATGCTAATGATCAGGACATGTTGGTCTATAGATCCAGATGATCTTGATATTTTAGCAAAATTTTGAAATCTAGGACTCATAAACAAGATTTGTTTACTTAGAGCAGTTTCAAGTGTACATTCGAAAAATACACACTCGAAAAGACTCTAACGCTATATTTTAGCTCAAGAGGTGTCTATTTTGATTGAAAACATGCTATTGATCAGGACATGTTGGTATATAGACCCACGTGATCTTGATATGTTAGCCAAGTTTTGAAGGCTAAGCCTCATAAACACGAATTTTCTACTTAGAGCAGTTTCGAGTGTACATTCAAATAATACACACTCGAAAAGACTCGAACGCTATAATTTAGCTCAACCGGTGTCTATTTTTATTGGAAACATGCTAATGATCATGACATGTTGGTCTATAGACCCAGATGATCTTGATATTTTAGCTAAATTTTGAAGTCTAGGCCTCATAAACAAGATTTGTCTACTTAGAGCAGTTTCGAGTGTACATTCGAAAAATACACACTCGAAAAGACTCGAACGCTGTAATTTAGCTCAAGAGGTGTCTATTTTGATTGAAAAAATGCTAATGATCAGGACATGTTGGTCTATAGACCCACATGATCTTGATATGTTAGCCAATTTTTGAAGGCTAGGCCTCATAAATACGAATTTTCTACTTAGAGCAGTTTCGATTGTACATTCAAATAATAGACACTCGAAAAGACTCGAACGCTATAATTTAGCTCAACCGGTGTCTATTTTGATTGAAAACATGCTATTGATCAGGACATGTTGGTCTATAGACCCACATGATCTTGATATTTTATCCAAATTTTGAAGTCTAGGCAACATAAACAAGATTTTTCTACTTAGAGCAGTATCGAGTGTACATTCGAAAAATACACACTCGAAAAGACTCGAACGCTATAATTTAGCTCAAGAGGTGTCTATTTTGATTGAAAACATGCTAATTATCAGGACATGTTGGTCTATAGACCCACATGATCTTGATATTTTATCCAAGTTTTGAACCCTAGGCCTCATAAACACGGATTTTCTACTTAGAGCAGTTTCGAGTGTACATTCAAATAATAGACACTCGAAAAGACTCGAACGCTATAATTTAGCTCAACCGGTGTCTATTTTTATTGGAAACATGCTAATGATCAGGACATGTTGGTCTATAGACCCAGATGATCTTGAATTTTAGCTAAATTTTGAAATCTAGGCCTCATAAACAAGATTTGTCTACTTAGAGCAGTTTCGAGTGTACATTCGAAAAATACACACTCGAAAAGACTCGAACGCTATAATTTAGCTCAAGAGGTGTCTATTTTGATTGAAAACATGCTATTGATCAGGACGTGTTGGTCTACTGACCCACATGATCTTCATATGTTAGCCAAGTTTTGAAGCCTAGGCCTCATAAACACGGATTTTCTACTTAGAGCAGTTTCGAGTGTACATTCAAATAATAGACACTCGAAAAGACTCGAACGCTATAATTTAGCTCAAGAGGTGTCTATTTTGATTGAAAACATGCTAATTATCAGGACATGTTGGTCTATAGACCCACATGATCTTGATATTTTATCCAAGTTTTGAACCCTAGGCCTCATAAACACGAATTTTCTACTTAGAGAGCAGTTTCGATTGTACATTCGAATAATACACACTCGAAAAGACTCGAATGCTATAATTTAGATCAACATGTTTCTATTTTTATTGGAAACATGCTAATGATCAGGACATGTTGGTCTATAGACCCAGATGATCTTGATATTTTAGCAAAATTTTGAAATCTAGGCCTCATAAACAAGATTTGTCTACTTAGAGCAGTTTCGAGTGTATAGTCGAAAAATACACAATCGAAAAGACTCGAACGCTATAATTTAGCTCAAGAGGTGTCTATTTTGATTGAAAACATGCTATTGATCAGGACGTGTTGGTCTATTGACCCACATGATCTTCATATGTTAGCCAAGTTTTGAAGCCTAGGCCTCATAAACACGGATTTTCTACTTAGAGTAGTTTCGAGTGTACATTCAAATAATAGACACTCGAAAAGACTCGAACGCTATAATTTAGCTCAACCGGTGTCTATTTTTATTGGAAACATGCTAATGATCAGGACATGTTGGTCTATAGACCCAGATGATCTTGAATTTTAGCTAAATTTTGAAATCTAGGCCTCATAAACAAGATTTGTCTACTTAGAGCAGTTTCGAGTGTACATTCGAAAAATACACACTCGAAAAGACTCGAACGCTATAATTTAGCTCAAGAGGTGTCTATTTTTATTGGAAACATGCTATTGATCAGGACATGTTGGTCTATAGACCCACATGATCTTGATATTTTATCCAAATTTTGAAGTCTAGGCCACATAAACAAGATTTTTCTACTTAGAGCAGTTTCGAGTGTACATTCGAAAAATACACACTCGAAAAGACTCGAACGCTATAATTTAGCTCAAGAGGTGTCTATTTTGATTTAAAACATGCTAATTATCAGGACATGTTGGTCTATAGACCCACATGATCTTGATATTTTATCCAAGTTTTGAACCCTAGGCCTCATAAACACGAATTTTCTACTTAGAGAGCAGTTTCGAGTGTACATTCGAATAATACACACTCGAAAAGACTCGAACGCTATAATTTAGCACAACATGTTTCTATTTTTATTGGAAACAAGCTAATGATCAGGACATGTTGTTCTATAGACCCAGATGATCTTGATATTTTAGCAAAATTTTGAAATCTAGGCCTCATAAACAAGATTTGTCTACTTAGAGCAGTTTCGAGTGTACATTCGAAAAATACACACTCGAAAAGACTCGAACGCTATAATTTAGCTCAAGACGTGTCTATTTTGATTGAAAACATGCTAATTATCAGGACATGTTGGTCTATAGACCCACATGATCTTGATATTTTAGCCAAGTTTTGAACCCTAGGCCTCATAAACACGAATTTTCTACTTAGAGAGCAGTTTCGAGTGTACATTCGAATAATACACACTCGAAAAGACTCGAGCGCTATAATTTAGCTCAACAGGTTTTTATTTTTATTGGAAACATGCTAATGATCAGGACATGTTGGTCTATAGACCTAGATGATCTTGATATTTTAGCAAAATTTTGAAATCTAGGCCTCATAAACAAGATTTGTCTACTTAGAGCAGTTTCGAGTGTACATTCGAAAAATACACACTCGAAAAGACTCGAACATTATAATTTAGCTCAAGAGGTGTCTATTTTGATTGAAAACATGCTATTGATCAGGACATGTTGGTCTATAGACCCACATGATCTTGATATGTTAGCCAAGTTTTGAAGGCTAGGCCTCATAAACACGAATTTTCTACTTAGAGCAGTTTCGAGTGTACATTCGAATAATACACACTCGAAAAGACTCGAACGCTATAATTTAGATCAACAGGTTTCTATTTTTATTGGAAACATGCTAATGATCAGGACATGTTGGTCTTTAGACCCAGATGATCTTGATATTTTAGCAAAATTTTGAAATCTAGGCCTCATAAACAAGATTTGTCTACTCAGAGTAGTTTCGAGTGTACATTCGAAAAATGCACACTCGAAAAGACTCGAACGCTATAATTTAGCTCAAGAGGTGTCTATTTTGATTGAAAACATGCTATTGATCAGGACATGTTGGTCTATAGACCCACATGATCTTGATATTTTAGCCAAATTTTGAAGTCTAGGCCACATAAACAAGATTTTTCTACTTAGAGCAGTTTCGAGTGTACATTCGAAAAATACACACTCGAAAAGACTCGAACGCTATAATTTAGCTCCAGAGATATCTATTTTGATTGAAAACATGCTAATTATCAGGACATGTTGGTCTATAGACCCACATGATCTTGATATTTTAGCCAAGTTTTGAAGCCTAGGCCTCATAAACACTAATTTTCTACTTAGAGCAGTTTCGAGTGTACATTCGAAAAATACACACTCGAAAAGACTCGAACGCTATAATTTAGCTCAAGAGGTGTCTATTTTGATTGAAAACATGCTATTGATCAGGACATGTTGGTCTATAGACCCACATGATCTTGATATTTTTGCCAAATTTTGAAGTCTAGGCCACATAAACAAGATTTTTCTACTTGAAGCAGTTTCATGTGTACATTCAAAAAAGACACACTCGAAAAGACTCGAACGCTATAATTTAGCTCCAGAGATGTCTATTTTGATTGAAAACATGCTAATGATCAGGACATGTTGGTCTATAGATAAGGACATGTTGGTCTATAGACCCACACTATCTTGATATTTTAGCCAAATTTTGAAGTCTAGGCCACATAAACAAGATTTTTCTACTTAGAGCAGTTTCGAGTGTACATTCGAAAAATACACACTCGAAAAGACTCGAACGCTATAATTTAGCTCAAGAGGTGTCTATTTTGATTGAAAACATGCTATTGATCAGGACATGTTGGTCTATAGACCCACATGATCTTGATATTTTAGCCAAATTTTGAAGTCTAGGCCACATAAACAAGATTTTTCTACTTATAGCAGTTTCGAGTGTACATTCGAATAATACATACTCGAAAAGACTCGAACGCTATAATTTAGCTCAAGAGGTGTCTATTTTGATTGAAAACATGCTAATTATCAGGACATGTTGGTCTATAGACCCACATGATCTTGATATTTTATCCAAGTTTTGAAGCCTAGGCCTCATAAACACGAATTTTCTAATTAGAGCAGTTTCGAGTGTACATACGAATAATACACACTCGAAAAGACTCGAACGCTATAATTTAGCTCAACAGGTTTCTATTTTTATTGGAAACATGCTAATGATCAGGACATGTTGGTCAATAGACCCACATGATCTTGATATTTTAGCCAAATTTTGAAGTCTAGGCCACATAAACAAGATTTTTCTACTTATAACAGTTTCGAGTGTACATTCGAAAAATACACACTCGAAAAGACTCGAACGCTATAATTTAGCTCAAGAGGTGTCTATTTTGATTTAAAACATGCTAATTATACATGTTGGTCTATAGACCCACATGATCTTGATATTTTATCCAAGTTTTGAAGCCTAGGCCTCATAAACACGAATTTTCTACTTAGAGAAGTTTCGAGTGTACATTCGAAAAATACACACTCGAAAAGACTCGAACGCTATAATTTAGCTCAAGAGGTGTCTATTTTGATTGAAAACATGCTAATTATACATGTTGGTCTATAGACCCAGATGATCTTGATATTTTATCCAAGTGTTGAAGCCTAGGCCTCATAAACACAAATTTTCTTCTTAGAGCAGTTTCGAGTGTACATTCGAAAAATACACACTCGAAAAGACTCGAACGCTATAATTTAGCTCAAGAGGTGTCTAGTTTGATTGGAAACATGCTAATGATCAGGACACGTTGGTCTATAGACCCACATGATCTTGATATTTTAGCCAAATTTTGAAGTCTAGGCCACATAAACAAGATTTTTCTACTTAGAGCAGTTTCGTGTGTACACTCGAAAAATACACACTCGAAAAGACTCAAACACTATAATTTAGTTCAAGAGGTGTCTATTTTGATTGAAAACATGCTAATTATCAGGACATGTTGGTCTATAGACCCACATGATCTTGATATTTTATCCAAGTTTTGAAGCCTAGGCCTCATAAACACGAATTTTCTACTTAGAGCAGTTTCGAGTGTGCATTCGAAAAATACACACTCGAAAAGACTCGAACGCTGTAATTTAGCTTAACCGGTGTCTATTTTTATTGGAAACATGCTAATGATCAGGACATGTTGGTCTATAGATCCAGATGATCTTGATATTTTAGCTAAATTTTGAAATCTAGGCCTCATAAACAAGATTTGTCTACTTAGAGCAGTTTCGAGTGTACATTCGAAAAATACACACTCGAAAAGACTCGAACGCTATAATTTAGCTCAAGAGGTGTCTATTTTGATTGAAAACATGCTAATTATCAGGACATGTTGGTCTATAGACCCACATGATCTTGATATTTTATCCAAGTTTTGAAGCCTAGGCCTCATAAACACGAATTTTCTACTTAGAGCAGTTTCGAGTGTACATTCGAAAAATACACACTCGAAAAGCCTCGAACGCTATAATTTAGCTCAAGAGGTGTCTATTTTGATTGGAAACATGCTAATGATCAGGACATGTTGTTCTATAGATCCAGATGATCTTGATATTTTAGCTAAATTTTGAAATCTAGGCCTCATAAACAAGATTTGTCTACTTAGAGCAGTTTCGAGTGTACATTCGAAAAATACACACTCGAAAAGACTCGAACGCTATAATTTAGCTCAAGAGGTGTCTATTTTGATTGAAAACATGCTATTGATCAGGACGTGTTGGTCTACTGACCCACATGATCTTCATATGTTAGCCAAGTTTTGAAGCCTAGGCCTCATAAACACGGATTTTCTACTTAGAGCAGTTTCGAGTGTACATTCAAATAATAGACACTCGAAAAGACTCGAACGCTATAATTTAGCTCAACCGGTGTCTATTTTTATTGGAAACATGCTAATGATCAGGACATGTTGGTCTATAGACCCAGATGATCTTGAATTTTAGCTAAATTTTGAAATCTAGGCCTCATAAACAAGATTTGTCTACTTAGAGCAGTTTCGAGTGTACATTCGAAAAATACACACTCGAAAAGACTCGAACGCTATAATTTAGCTCAAGAGGTGTCTATTTTGATTGAAATCATGCTAATTATCAGGACATGTTGGTCTATAGACCTACATGATCTTGATATTTTATCCAAGTTTTGAAGCCTAGGCCTCATAAACACGGATTTTCTACTTAGAGCAGTTTCGAGTGTACATTCGAATAATACACACTCGAAAAGACTCGAACACTATAATTTAGATCAACAGGTTTTTTATATTTTTATTGGAAACATGCTAATGATCAGGACATGTTGGTCTATAGATCCAGATGATCTTGATATTTTAGCAAAATTTTGAAATCTAGGCCTCATAAACAAGATTTGTCTACTTAGAGCAGTTTCGAGTGTACATTCGAAAAATACACACTCGAAAAGACTCGAACGCTATAATTTAGTTCAAGAGGTATCTATTTTGATTGAAAACATGTTATTGATCAGGACATGTTGGTCTATAGACCCACATGATCTTGATATTTTATCCAAATTTTGAAGTCTAAGCCACATAAACAACATTTTTCTACTTAGAGCAGTTTCGAGTGTACGTTCGAAAAATACACACTCGAAAAGACTCGAACGCTATAATTTAGCTCAAGAGGTGTCTATTTTGATTGAAAACATGCTAATTATCAGGACATGTTGGTCTATAGACCCACATGATCTTGATATTTTAGCCAAGTTTTGAACCCTAGGCCTCATAAACACGAATTTTATACTTAGAGAGCAGTTTCGAGTGTACATTCGAATAATACACACTCGAAAAGACTCGAACGCTATAATTTAGCTCAACAGGTTTTTATTTTTATTGGAAACATGCTAATGATCAGGACATGTTGGTCTATAGACCTAGATGATCTTGATATTTTACAAAATTTTGAAATCTAGGCCTCATAAACAAGATTTGTCTACTTAGAGCAGTTTCGAGTGTACATTCGAAAAATACACACTCGAAAAGACTCGAACGCTATAATTTAGCTCAAGAGGTGTCTATTTTGATTGAAAACATGCTATTGATCAGGACATGTTGGTCTATAGACCCACATGATCTTGATATTTTATCCAAGGTTTGAAGCCTAGGCCTCAAAAACAAGATTTTTCTACTTAAAGCAGTTTCGAGTGTACATTCGAAAAATACACACTCGGAAAGACTCGAACGCTATAATTTATCTCAAGAGGTGTCTATTTTGATTGGAAACATGCTAATGATCAGGACATGTTAGTCTATAGACCCAGATGATCTTGATATTTTAGCAAAATTTTGAAATCTAGGCCTCATAAACAAGATTTGTCTACTTAGAGCAGTTTCGAGTGTACATTCGAAAAATACACACTCGAAAAGACTAGAACGCTATAATTTAGCTCAAGAGGTGTCTATTTTGATTGAGAACATGCTAATTATCAGGAGATGTTGGTCTATAGACCCACATGATCTTGATATTTTATCCAAGTTTTGAACCCTAGGCCTCATAAACACGAATTTTCTACTTAGAGAGCAGTTTCGAGTGTACATTCGAATAATACACACTCGAAAAGACTCGAACGCTATAATTTAGATCAACAGGTTTCTATTTTTATTGGAAACATGCTAATGATCAGGACATGTTGGTCTATAGATCCATATGATCTTGATATTTTAGCAAAATTTTGAAATCTAGGCCTCATAAACAAGATTTTTCTACTTAGAGCAGTTTCGAGTGTACATTCGAAAAATACACACTCGAAAAGACTAGAACGCTATAATTTAGCTCAAGAGGTGTCTATTTTGATTGGAAACATGCTAATGATCAGGACATGTTGTTCTATATACCCACATGATCTTGATATTTTAGCCAAATTTTGAAGTCTAGGCCACATAAACAAGATTTTTCTACTTAGAGCAGTTTCGAGTGTACATTCGAATAATACACACTCGAAAAGACTCGAACGCTATAATTTAGATCAACAGGTTTCTATTTTTATTGGAAACATGCTAATGATCAGGACATGTTGGTCTATAGACCCAGATGATCTTGGTATTTTAGCAAAATTTTGAAATCTAGGCCTCATAAACAAGATTTTTCTACTTAGAGCAGTTTCGAGTGTACATTAGAAAAGTACACACTCGAAAAGACTCGAACGCTATAATTTAGCTCAAGAGGTGTCTATTTTGATTGAAAACATGCTATTGATCAGGACATGTTGGTCTATAGACCCACATGATCTTGATATTTTAGCCAAATTTTGAAGTCTAGGCCACATAAACAAGATTTTTCTACTTAGAGCAGTTTCAAGTGTACATTCAAAAAATACACACTCGAAAAGACTCGAACGCTATAATTTATCTCCAGAGATGTCTATTTTGATTGAAAACATGCTAATTATCAGGACATGTTGGTCTATAGACCCACATGATCTTGATATTTTAGCCAAATTTTGAAGTCTAGGCCACATAAACAAGATTTTCTACTTAGAGCAGTTTCGAGTGTACATTCGAAAAATACACACTCGAAAAGACTCGAACGCTATAATTTAGCTCAAGAGGTGTCTATTTTGATTGAAAACATGCTATTGATCAGGACATGTTGGTCTATAGACCCACATGATCTTGATATTTTAGCCAAATTTTGAAGTCTAGGCCACATAAACAAGATTTTTCTACTTAGAGCAGTTTCAAGTGTACATTCAAAAAATACACACTCGAAAAGACTCGAACGCTATAATTTAGCTCAAGAGGTGTCTATTTTGATAACATGCTAATGATCAGGACATGTTGGTCTATAGACCCACAAGATCTTGATATTTTAGCCAAATTTTGAAGTCTAGGCCACATAAACAAGATTTTTCTACTTAGAGCAGTTTCGAGTGTACATTCGAAAAATACACACTCGAAAAGACTCGAACGCTATAATTTAGCTCAAGAGGTGTCTATTTTGATTGAAAACATGCTAATTATCAGGACATGTTGGTCTATAGACCCACATGATCTTGATATTTTAGCCAAGTTTTGAATCCTAGGCCTCATAAACACAAATTTTCTACTTAGAGCAGTTTCGAGTGTACATTCGAAAAATACACACTCGAACGCTATAATTTAGCTCAAGAGGTGTCTATTTTGATTGAAAACATGCTATTGATCAGGACATGTTGGTCTATAGACCCACATGATCTTGATATTTTAGCCAAATTTTGAAGTCTAGGCCACATAAACAAGATTTTTCTACTTAGAGCAGTTTCGAGTGTACATTCGAAAAATACACACTCGAAAAGACTCGAACGCTATAATTTAGCTCAAGAGGTGTCTATAATGATTGAAAACATACTAATTATCAGGACATGTTGGTCTATAGACCCACATGATCTTGATATTTTATCCAAGTTTTGAAGCCTAGGCCTCATAAACACGAATTTTCTACTTAGAGCAGTTTCGAGTGTACATTCGAATAATACACACTCGAAAAGACTCGAACGCTATAATTTAGCTCAAGAGGTGTCTATTTTGATTGAAAACATGCTAATTATCAGGACATGTTGGTCTATAGATCCAGATGATCTTGATATTTTAGCAAAATTTTGAAATCTAGGCCTCATAAACAAGATTTGTCTACTTAGAGCAGTTTCGAGTGTACATTCGAAAAATACACACTCGAAAAGACTCGAACGCTATAATTTAGCTCAAGAGGTGTCTATTTTGATTGAAAACATGCTATTGATCAGGACATGTTGGTCTATTGACCCACATGATCTTGATATTTTAGCAAAATTTTGAAGTCTAGGCCACATAAACAAGATTTTTCTACTTAGAGCAGTTTCGAGTGTACATTCGAAAAATACACACTCGAAAAGACTCGAACGCTATAATTTAGTTCAAGAAATATCTATTTTGATTGAAAACATGCTAATTATCAGGACATGTTGGTCTATAGACCCACATGATCTTGATATTTTATCCAAGTTTTGAACCCTAGGCCTCATAAACACGAATTTTCTACTTAGAGAGCAGTTTCGAGTGTACATTCGAATAATACACACTCGAAAAGACTCAAACGCTATAATTTAGCTCAAAAGGTATCTATTTTGATTGGAAACATGCTAATGATCAGGACATGTTGGTCTGTAGACCCACATGATCTTGATATTTTAGCCAAATTTTGAAGTCTAGGCCACATAAACAAGATTTTTCTACTTAGAGCAGTTTCGAGTGTACATTCGAAAAATACACACTCGAAAAGACTCGAACGCTATAATTTAGCTCAAGAGGTGTCTATTTTGATTGAAAACATGCTAATTATCAGGACATGTTGGTCTATAGACCCACATGATCTTGATATTTTATCCAAGTTTTGAAGCCTAGGCCTCATAAACACGAATTTTCTACTTAGAGAAGTTTCGAGTGTACATTCGAATAATACACACTCGAAAAGACTCGAATGCTATAATTTAGATCAACATGTTTCTATTTTTATTGGAAACATGCTAATGATCAGGACATGTTGGTCTATAGACCCAGATGATCTTGATATTTTAGCAAAATTTTGAAATCTAGGCCTCATAAACAAGATTTGTCTACTTAGAGCAGTTTCGAGTGTATAGTCGAAAAATACACAATCGAAAAGACTCGAACGCTATAATTTAGCTCAAGAGATGTCTATTTTGATTGAAAACATGCTATTGATCAGGACGTGTTGGTCTACTGACCCACATGATCTTCATATGTTAGCCAAGTTTTGAAGCCTATGCCTCATAAACACGGATTTTCTACATAGAGCAGTTTCGAGTGTACATTCAAATAATAGACACTCGAAAAGACTCGAACGCTATAATTTAGCTCAACCGGTGTCTATTTTTATTGGAAACATGCTAATGATCAGGACATGTTGGTCTATAGACCCAGATGATCTTGAATTTTAGCTAAATTTTGAAATCTAGGCCTCATAAACAAGATTTGTCTACTTAGAGCAGTTTCGAGTGTACATTCGAAAAATACACACTCGAAAAGACTCGAACGCTATAATTTAGCTCAAGAGGTGTCTATTTTGATTGAAAACATGCTATTGATCAGGACGTGTTGGTCTATTGACCCACATGATCTTCATATGTTAGCCAAGTTTTGAAGCCTAGGCCTCATAAACACGGATTTTCTACTTAGAGTAGTTTCGAGTGTACATTCAAATAATAGACACTCGAAAAGACTCGAACGCTATAATTTAGCTCAACCGGTGTCTATTTTTATTGGAAACATGCTAATGATCAGGACATGTTGGTCTATAGACCCAGATGATCTTGAATTTTAGCTAAATTTTGAAATCTAGGCCTCATAAACAAGATTTGTCTACTTAGAGCAGTTTCGAGTGTACATTCGAAAAATACACACTCGAAAAGACTCGAACGCTATAATTTAGCTCAAGAGGTGTCTATTTTTATTGGAAACATGCTATTGATCAGGACATGTTGGTCTATAGACCCACATGATCTTGATATTTTATCCAAATTTTGAAGTCTAGGCCACATAAACAAGATTTTTCTACTTAGAGCAGTTTCGAGTGTACATTCGAAAAATACACACTCGAAAAGACTCGAACGCTATAATTTAGCTCAAGAGGTGTCTATTTTGATTTAAAACATGCTAATTATCAGGACATGTTGGTCTATAGACCCACATGATCTTGATATTTTATCCAAGTTTTGAACCCTAGGCCTCATAAACACGAATTTTCTACTTAGAGAGCAGTTTCGAGTGTACATTCGAATAATACACACTCGAAAAGACTCGAATGCTATAATTTAGCTCAACAGGTTTCTATTTTTATTGGAAACATGCTAATGATAAGGACATGTTGGTCTATAGACCCAGATGATCTTGATATTTTAGCAAAATTTTGAAATCTAGGCCTCATAAAAAAGATTTGTCTACTTAGAGCAGTTTCGAGTGTACAGTCGAAAAATACACACTCGAAAAGACTCGAACGCTATAATTTAGCTCAAGAGGTGTCTATTTTGATTGAAAACATGCTATTGATCAGGACATGTTGGTCTATTGACCCACATGATCTTCATATGTTAGCCAAGTTTTGAAGCCTAGGCCTCATAAACACGGATTTTCTACTTCGAGCAGTTTCGAGTGTACATTCAAATAATAGACACTCGAAAAGACTCGAATGCTATAATTTAGCTCAACCGGTGTCTATTTTTATTGGAAACATGCTAATGATCAGGACATGTTGGTCTATAGACCCAGATGATCTTGATATTTTAGCTAAATTTTGAAGTCTAGGCCTCATAAACAAGATTTGTCTACTTAGAGCAGTTTCGAGTGTACAGTCGAAAAATACACACTCGAAAAGACTCGAACGCTATAATTTAGCTCAAGAGGTGTCTATTTTGATTGAAAACATGCTATTGATCAGGACATGTTGGTCTATTGACCCACATGATCTTCATATGTTAGCCAAGTTTTGAAGCCTAGGCCTCATAAACACGGATTTTCTACTTCGAGCAGTTTCGAGTGTACATTCAAATAATAGACACTCGAAAAGACTCGAATGCTATAATTTAGCTCAACCGGTGTCTATTTTTATTGGAAACATGCTAATGATCAGGACATGTTGGTCTATAGACCCAGATGATCTTGATATTTTAGCTAAATTTTGAAGTCTAGGCCTCATAAACAAGATTTGTCTACTTAGAGCAGTTTCGAGTGTACATTCGAAAAATACACACTCGAAAAGACTCGAACGTTATAATTTAGCTTAAGAGGTGTCTATTTTGATTGAAAACATGCTAATTATCAGGACATGTTGGTCTATAGACCCACATGATCTTAATATTTTAGCCAAGTTTTGAAGCCTAGGCCTCATACACACGAATTTTCTACTTAGAGCAGTTTCGAGTGTATATTCGAAAAATACACACTCGAAAAGACTCGAACGCTATAATTTATCTCAAGAGGTGTCTATTTTGATTGGAAACATGCTAATGATCAGGACATGTTGGTCTATAGACCTACATGATCTTGATATTTTAGCCAAATTTTGAAGTCTAGGCCACATAAACAAGATTTTTCTACTTAAAGCAGTTTCGAGTGTACATTCGAAAAATACACACTCGAAAAGACTCGAACGCTATAATTTAGCTCAAGAGGTGTCTATTTTGATTGAAAACATGCTAATTATCAGGACATGTTGGTATATAGACCCACATGATCTTGATATTTTATCCAAGTTTTGAAGCCTAGGCCTCATAAACACGAATTTTCTACTTAGAGCAGTTTCGAGTGTACATTCGAATAATACACACTCGAAAAGACTCGAACGCTATAATTTATCTCAAGAGATGTCTAGTTTGATTGAAAACATGCTAATTATCAGGACATGTTGGTCTATAGACCCACATGATCTTGATATTTTAGCCAAATTTTGAAGTCTAGGCCACATAAACAAGATTTTTCTACTTAGAGCAGTTTCGAGTGTACATTCGAAAAATACACACTCGAAAAGACTCGAACGCTATAATTTAGCTCAAGAGGTGTCTATTTTGATTGAAAACATGCTATTGATCAGGACATGTTGGTCTATAGACCCACATGATCTTGATATTTTAGCCAAATTTTGAAGTCTAGGCCACATAAACAAGATTTTTCTACTTAGAGCAGTTTCGAGTGTACATTCATTAAATACACACTCGAAAAGACTCGAACGCTATAATTTAGCTCAAGAGGTGTCTATTTTGATTGAAAACATGCTAATGATCAGGACATGTTGGTCTATAGACCCACATGATCTTGATATTTTATCCAAGTTTTGAAGCCTAGGCCTCATGAACACGAATTTTCTACTTAGAGCAGTTTCGAGTGTACATTCGAATAATACACACTCGAAAAGACTTGAACGCTATAATTTAGATCAACAAGTTTCTATTTTTATTGGAAACATGCTAATGATCAGGACATGTTGGTCTATAGGGCCAGATGATCTTGATATTTTAGCAAAATTTTGAAATCTAGGCCTCATAAACAAGATTTGTCTACTTAGAGCAGTTTCGAGTGTACATTCGAAAAATACACACTCGAAAAGACTCGAACGCTATAATTTAGCTCAAGAGGTGTCTATTTTGATTGAAAACATGCTAATTATCAGGACATGTTGGTCTATAGACCCACATGATCTTGATATTTTATCCAAGTTTTGAAGCCTAGGCCTCATAAACACGAATTTTCTAATTAGAGCAGTTTCGAGTGTACATACGAATAATACACACTCGAAAAGACTCGAACGCTATAATTTAGCTCAACAGGTTTCTATTTTTATTGGAAACATGCTAATGATCAGGACATGTTGGTCAATAGACCCACATGATCTTGATATTTTAGCCAAATTTTGAAGTCTAGGCCACATAAACAAGATTTTTCTACTTATAACAGTTTCGAGTGTACATTCGAAAAATACACACTCGAAAAGACTCGAACGCTATAATTTAGCTCAAGAGGTGTCTATTTTGATTTAAAACATGCTAATTATACATGTTGGTCTATAGACCCACATGATCTTGATATTTTATCCAAGTTTTGAAGCCTAGGCCTCATAAACACGAATTTTCTACTTAGAGAAGTTTCGAGTGTACATTCGAAAAATACACACTCGAAAAGACTCGAACGCTATAATTTAGCTCAAGAGGTGTCTATTTTGATTGAAAACATGCTAATTATACATGTTGGTCTATAGACCCAGATGATCTTGATATTTTATCCAAGTGTTGAAGCCTAGGCCTCATAAACACAAATTTTCTTCTTAGAGCAGTTTCGAGTGTACATTCGAAAAATACACACTCGAAAAGACTCGAACGCTATAATTTAGCTCAAGAGGTGTCTAGTTTGATTGGAAACATGCTAATGATCAGGACACGTTGGTCTATAGACCCACATGATCTTGATATTTTAGCCAAATTTTGAAGTCTAGGCCACATAAACAAGATTTTTCTACTTAGAGCAGTTTCGTGTGTACACTCGAAAAATACACACTCGAAAAGACTCAAACACTATAATTTAGTTCAAGAGGTGTCTATTTTGATTGAAAACATGCTAATTATCAGGACATGTTGGTCTATAGACCCACATGATCTTGATATTTTATCCAAGTTTTGAAGCCTAGGCCTCATAAACACGAATTTTCTACTTAGAGCAGTTTCGAGTGTGCATTCGAAAAATACACACTCGAAAAGACTCGAACGCTGTAATTTAGCTTAACCGGTGTCTATTTTTATTGGAAACATGCTAATGATCAGGACATGTTGGTCTATAGATCCAGATGATCTTGATATTTTAGCTAAATTTTGAAATCTAGGCCTCATAAACAAGATTTGTCTACTTAGAGCAGTTTCGAGTGTACATTCGAAAAATACACACTCGAAAAGACTCGAACGCTATAATTTAGCTCAAGAGGTGTCTATTTTGATTGAAAACATGCTAATTATCAGGACATGTTGGTCTATAGACCCACATGATCTTGATATTTTATCCAAGTTTTGAAGCCTAGGCCTCATAAACACGAATTTTCTACTTAGAGCAGTTTCGAGTGTACATTCGAAAAATACACACTCGAAAAGCCTCGAACGCTATAATTTAGCTCAAGAGGTGTCTATTTTGATTGGAAACATGCTAATGATCAGGACATGTTGTTCTATAGATCCAGATGATCTTGAATTTTAGCTAAATTTTGAAATCTAGGCCTCATAAACAAGATTTGTCTACTTAGAGCAGTTTCGAGTGTACATTCGAAAAATACACACTCGAAAAGACTCGAACGCTATAATTTAGCTCAAGAGGTGTCTATTTTGATTGAAAACATGCTATTGATCAGGACGTGTTGGTCTACTGACCCACATGATCTTCATATGTTAGCCAAGTTTTGAAGCCTAGGCCTCATAAACACGGATTTTCTACTTAGAGCAGTTTCGAGTGTACATTCAAATAATAGACACTCGAAAAGACTCGAACGCTATAATTTAGCTCAACCGGTGTCTATTTTTATTGGAAACATGCTAATGATCAGGACATGTTGGTCTATAGACCCACATGATCTTGATATTTTATCCAAATTTTGAAGTCTAGGCCACATAAACAAGATTTTTCTACTTAGAGCAGTTTCGAGTGTACATTCAAAAAATACACACTCGAAAAGACTCGAACGCTATAATTTAGCTCCAGAGGTGTCTATTTTGAATGATAACATGCTAATTATCAGGACATGTTGGTCTATAGACCCACATGATCTTGATATTTCAGCCAAGTTTTGAAGCCTAGGCCTCATATACACAAATTTTCTACTTAGACCAGTTTCGAGTGTACATTCGAAAAATACACACTCGAAAAGACTGGAACGCTATAATTTAGCTCAAGAGGTGTCTATTTTGATTGAAAACATGCTATTGATCAGGACATGTTGGTCTATAGACCCACATGATCTTGATATTTTAGCCAAATTTTGAAGTCTAGGCCACATAAACAAGATTTTTCTACTTAGAGCAGTTTCAAGTGTACATTCAAAAAATACACACTCGAAAAGAATCGAACGCTATAATTTAGCTCCAGAGATGTCTATTTTGATTGAAAACATGCTAATTATCAGGACATGTTGGTCTATAGACCCACATGATCTTGATATTTTAGCCAAATTTTGAAGTCTAAGCCACATAAACAAGATTTTTCTACTTAGAGCAGTTTCGAGTGTACATTCGAAAAATACACACTCGAAAAGACTCGAACGCTATAATTTAGCTCAAGAGGTGTCTATTTTGATTGAAAACATGCTATTGATCAGGACATGTTGGTCTATAGACCCACATGATCTTGATATTTTAGCCAAATTTTGAAGTCTAGGCCACATAAACCAGATTTTTCTACTTAGAGCAGTTTCGAGTGTACATTCGAAAAATACACACTCGAAAAGACTCGAACGCTATAATTTAGCACAAGAGGTGTCTATTTTGATTGAAAACATGCTTATTATCAGGACATGTTGGTCTATAGACCCACATGATCTTGATATTTTAGCCAAATTTTGAAGTCTAGGCCACATAAACAAGATTTTTCTACTTAGAGCAGTTTCGAGTGTACATTCGAAAAATACACACTCGAAAAGACTCGAACGCTATAATTTAGCTCAAGAGGTGTCTATTTTGATTGAAAACATGCTATTGATCAGGACATGTTGGTCTATAGACCCACATGATCTTGATATTTTAGCCAAATTTTGAAGTCTAGGCCACATAAACAAGATTTTTCTACTTAGAGCAGTTTCAAGTGTACATTCGAAAAATACACACTCGAAAAGACTCGAACGCTATAATTTAGCTCAAGAGGTGTCTATTTTGATTGAAAACATGCTATTGATAAGGACATGTTGTTTTATAGACCCACATGATCTTGATATTTTAGCCAAGTTTTGAATCCTAGGCCTCATAAACACAAATTTTCTACTTAGAGCAGTTTCGAGTGTACATTCGAAAAATACACACTCGAAAAGACTAGAACGCTATAATTTAGCTCAAGAGGTGTCTATTTTGATTGAAAACATGCTATTGATCAGGACATGTTGGTCTATAGACCCACATGATCTTGATATTTTAGCCAAATTTTGAAGTCTAGGCCACATAAACAAGATTTTTCTACTTAGAGCAGTTTCAAGTGTACATTCAAAAAATACACACTCGAAAAGACTCGAACACTATAGTTTAGCTCCAGAGATGTCTATTTTGATTGAAAACATGCTAATTATCAGGACATGTTGGTATATAGACCCACATGATCTTGATATTTTAGCCAAATTTTGAAGTCTAGGCCACATAAACAAGATTTTTCTACTTAGAGCAGTTTCAAGTGTACATTCAAAAAATACACACTCGAAAAGACTCGAACGCTATAATTTAGCTCCAGAGATGTCTATTTTGATTGAAAACATGCTACTTATCAGGACATTTTTGTCTATAGACCCACATGATCTTGATATTTTAGCCAAATTTTGAAGTCTAGGCCACATAAACAAGATTTTTCTACTTAGAGCAGTTTCGAGTGTACATTCGAAAAATACACACTCGAAAAGACTCGAACGCTATAATTTATCTCAAGAGATTTCTATTTTGATTGAAAACATGCTAATTATCAGGACATGTTGGTTTATAGACCCACATGATCTTGATATTTTAGCCAAATTTTGAAGTCTAGGCCACATAAACACTAATTTTCTACTTAGAGCAGTTTCTAGTGTACATTCGAAAAATACACACTCGAAAAGACTCGAACGCTATAATTTAGCTCAAGAGGTGTCTATTTTGATTGAAAACATGCTATTGATCAGGACATGTTGGTCTATAGACCCACATGATCTTGATATTTTAGCCAAATTTTGAAGTCTAGGCCACATAAACCAGATTTTTCTACTTAGAGCAGTTTCGAGTGTACATTCGAAAAATACACACTCGAAAAGACTCGAACGCTATAATTTAGCTCAAGAGGTGTCTATTTTGATTGAAAACATGCTATTGATCAGGACATGTTGGTCTATAGACCCACATGATCTTGATATTTTAGCCATGTTTTGAATCCTAGGCCTCATAAACACAAATTCTCTACTTAGAGCAGTTTCGAGTGTACATTCGAAAAATACACACTCGAAAAGACTCGAACGCTATAATTTAGCTCAACAGGTGTCTATTTTGATTGAAAACATGCTAATTATCAGGACATGTTGGTCTATAGACCCACATGATCTTGATATTTTAGCCAAATTTTGAAGTCTAGGCCACATAAACAAGATTTTTCTACTTAGAGCAGTTTCGAGTGTACATTCGAAAAATACACACTCGAAAAGACTCGAACGCTATAATTTAGCTCAATAGATGTCTATTTTGATTGAAAACATGCTAATTATCAGGACATGTTGGTCTATAGACCCACATGATCTTGATATTTTAGCCATGTTTTGAAGCCTAGGCCTCATAAACACAAATTTTCTACTTAGAGCAGTTTCGAGTGCACATTCGAAAAATACACACTCGAAAAGACTAGAACGCTATAATTTATCTCAAGAAGTGTCTATTTTGATTGGAAACATGCTAATGATCAGGACATGTTGGTCTATAGATCCAGATGATCTTGATATTTTAGCAAAATTTTGAAATTTAGGCCTCATAAACAAGATTTGTCTACTTAGAGCAGTTTCGAGTGTACATTCGAAAAATACACACTCGAAAAGACTCGAACGCTATAATTTAGCTCAAGAGGTGTCTATTTTGATTGAAAACATGCTATTGATCAGGACATGTTGGTCTATAGACCCACATGATCTTGATATTTTAGCCAAATTTTGAAGTCTAGGCCACATAAACAAGATTTTTCTACTTAGAGCAGTTTCGAGTGTACATTCGAAAAATACACACTCGAAAAGACTCGAACGCTATAATTTAGCTCAAGAGGTGTCTATTTTGATTGAAAACATGCTATTGATCAGGACATGTTGGTCTATAGACCCACATGATCTTGATATTTTAGCCAAATTTTGAAGTCTAGGCCACATAAACAAGATTTTTTTACTTAGAGCAGTTTCGAATGTACATTCGAAAAATACACACTCGAAAAGACTCGAACGCTATAATTTAGCTCAAGAGGTGTCTATTTTGATTGAAAACATGCTATTGATCAGGACATGTTGGTCTATAGACCCACATGATCTTGATATTTTAGCCAAATTTTGAAGTCTAGGCCACATAAACAAGATTTTTCAACTTAGAGCAGTTTCAAGTGTACATTCAAAAAATACACACTCGAAAAGAATCGAACGCTATAATTTAGCTCAAGAGGTGTCTATTTTTATTGGAAACATGCTAATGATCAGGACATGTTGGTCTATAGACCCACATGATCTTGATATTTTATCCAAATTTTGAAGTCTAGGCCACATAAACAAGATTTTTCTACTTAGAGCAGTTTCGAGTGTACATTCGAAAAATACACACTCGAAAAGACTCGAACGCTATAATTTAGCTCAAGAGGTGTCTATTTTGATTGGAAACATGCTAATTATCAGGACATGTTGGTCTATAGACCCACATGATCTTGATATTTTATCCAAGTTTTGAACCCTAGGCCTCATAAACACGAATTTTCTACTTAGAGAGCAGTTTCGAGTGTACATTCGAATCATACACACTCGAAAAGACTCGAATGCTATAATTTAGCTCAACAGGTTTCTATTTTTATTGGAAACATGCTAATGATAAGGACATGTTGGTCTATAGACCCAGATGATCTTGATATTTTAGCAAAATTTTGAAATCTAGGCCTCATAAACAAGATTTTTCTACTTAGAGCAGTTTCGAGTGTACATTCGAATAATACACACTCGAAAAGACTCGAACGCTATAATTTAGCTCAAGAGGTGTCTATTTTGATTGAAAACATGCTAATTATCAGGACATGTTGGTCTATAGACCCACATGATCTTGATATTTTAGCCAAGTTTTGAACCCTAGGCCTCATAAACACGAATTTTCTACTTAGAGAGCAGTTTCGAGTGTACATTCGAATAATACACACTCGAAAAGACTCGAACGCTACAATTTAGCTCAACAGGTTTCTATTTTTATTGGAAACATGCTAATGATCAGGACATGTTAGTCTATAGACCCAGATGATCTTGGTATTTTGGCAAAATTTTGAAATCTAGGCCTGATAAACCAGATTTGTCTACTTAGAGCAGTTTCGAGTGTACATTCGAAAAATACACACTCGAAAAGACTCGAACGCTATAATTTATCTCAAGAGGTGTCTATTTTGATTGAAAACATGCTATTGATCAGGACATGTTGGTCTATTGACCCATATGATCTTCATATGTTATCCAAGTTTTGAAGGCTAGGCCTCATAAACACGAATTTTCTACTTAGAGCAGTTTCGAGTGTACATTCAAATAATAGACACTCGAAAAGA
Source organism: Papaver somniferum (assembly GCF_003573695.1). NCBI lineage: Eukaryota > Viridiplantae > Streptophyta > Magnoliopsida > Ranunculales > Papaveraceae > Papaver > Papaver somniferum. The sequence continues at coordinate 528,556 of NW_020619492.1, read as the reverse complement.
CTCGAACGCTATAATTTAGCTCAACCAGTGTCTATTTTTATTGGAAACATGCTAATGATCAGGACATGTTGGTCTATAGACCCAGATGATCTTGATATTTTAGCTAAATTTTGAAGTCTAGGCATCATAAACAAGATTTGTCTACTTAGAGCAGTTTCGAGTGTACATTCGAAAAATACACACACGAAAAGACTCGAACGTTATAATTTAGCTCAAGAGGTGTCTATTTTGATTGGAAACATGCTAATTATCAGGACATGTTGGTCTATGGACCCACATGATCTTGATATTTTAGCCATGTTTTGAAGCCTAGGCCTCATACACACGAATTTTCTACTTAGAGCAGTTTCGAGTATATATTCGAAAAATACACACTCGAAAAGACTCGAACGCTATAATTTAGCTCAAGAGGTGTCTATTTTGATTGGAAACATGCTAATAATCAGGACATGTTGGTCTATAGACCTACATGATCTTGATATTTTAACCAAATTTTGAAGTCTAGGCCACATAACAAGATTTTTCTACTTAGAGCAGTTTCAAGTGTACATTCGAAAAATACACACTCGAAATGACTCGAATGCTATAATTTAGCTCAAGAGGTGTCTATTTTGATTGAAAACATTATATTGATCAGGACATGTTGGTCTATAGACCCACATGATCTTGATATATTAGCCAAATTTTGAAGTCTAGGCCACATAAACAAGATTTTCTACTTAGAGCAGTTTCGAGTGTACATTCGAAAAATACACACTCGAAAAGACTCGAACGCTATAATTTAGCTCAAGAGGTGTCTATTTTGATTGAAAACATGCTAATTATCAGGACATGTTGGTCTATAGACCCACATGATCTTGATATTTTAGCCAAATTTTGAAGTCTAGGCCTCATAAACCAGATTTTTCTACTTAGAGCAGTTTCGAGTGTACATTCGAAAAATACACACTCGAAAAGACTCGAACGCTATAATTTAGCTCAAGAGGTGTCTATTTTGATTGAAAGCATGCTAATTATCAGGACATGTTGGTCTATAGACCCACATGATCTTGATATTTTATCCAAGTTTTGAAGCCTAGGCCTCATAAACACGGATTTTCTACTTAGAGCAGTTTCGAGTGTACATTCGAATAATACACACTCGAAAAGACTCGAACGCTATAATTTAGATCAACAGGTTTCTATTTTTATTGGAAACATGCTAATGATCAGGACATGTTGGACTATAGACACAGATGATCTTGATATTTTAGCAAAATTTTGAAATCTAGGCCTCATAAACAAGATTTGTCTACTTAGAGCAGTTTCGAGTGTACATTCGAAAAATACACACTCGAAAAGACTCGAACGCTATAATTTAGCTCAAGAGGTGTCTATTTTTATTGGAAACATGCTATTGATCAGGACATGTTGGTCTATAGACCCACATGATCTTGATATTTTATCCAAATTTTGAAGTCTAGGCCACATAAACAAGATTTTTCTACTTAGAGCAGTTTCGAGTGTACATTCGAAAAATACACACTCGAAAAGACTCGAACGCTATAATTTAGCTCAAGAAGTGTCTATTTTGATTTAAAACATGCTAATTATCAGGACATGTTGGTCTATAGACCCACATGATCTTGAAATTTTATCCAAGTTTTGAAGCCTAGGCCTCATAAACACGAATTTTCTAGGTAGAGCAGTTTCGAGTGTACATTCGAATAATACACACTCGAAAAGACTCGAACGCTATAATTTAGCTCAACAGGTTTCTATTTTTATTGGAAACATGCTAATGATCAGGACATGTTGGTCTATAGACCCAGATGATCTTGATATTTTAGCAAAATTTTGAAATCTAGGCCTCATAAACAAGATTTGTCTACTTACAGCAGTTTCGAGTGTACATTCGAAAAATACACACTCGAAAAGACTCGAACGCTATAATTTAGCTCAAGAGGTGTCTATTTTGATTGAAAACATGCTAATTATCAGGATATGTTGGTCTATAGACCCACATGATCTTGATATTTTATCCAAGTTTTGAACCCTAGGCCTCATAAACACGAATTTTCTACTTAGAGAGCAGTTTCGAGTGTACATTCGAATAATACACACTCGAAAAGACTCGAACGCTACAATTTAGCTCAACAGGTTTCTATTTTTATTTGAAACATGCTAATGATCAGGACATGTTAGTCTATAGACCCAGATGATCTTGGTATTTTGGCAAAATTTTGAAATCTAGGCCTCATAAACCAGATTTGTCTACTTAGAGCAGTTTCGAGTGTACATTCGAAAAATATACACTCGAAAAGACTCGAACGCTATAATTTATCTCAAGAGGTGTCTATTTTGATTGAAAACATGCTATTGATCAGGACATGTTGGTCTATTGACCCATATGATCTTCATATGTTATCCAAGTTTTGAAGGCTAGGCCTCATAAACATGAATTTTCTACTTAGAGCAGTTTCGAGTGTACATTCAAATAATAGACACTCGAAAAGACTCGAACGCTATAATTTAGCTCAACCGGTGTCTATTTTTATTGGAAACATGCTAATGATCAGGACATGTTGGTCTATAGACCCAGATGATCTTGATATTTTAGCTAAATTTTGAAGTCTAGGCATCATAAACAAGATTTGTCTACTTAGAGCAGTTTCGAGTGTATATTCGAAAAATACACACTCGAAAAGACTCGAACGCTATAATTTAGCTCAAGAGGTGTCTATTTTGATTAGAAACATGCTAATAATCAGGACATGTTGGTCTATAGACCTACATGATCTTGATATTTAAACCAAATTTTGAAGTCTAGGCCACATAACAAGATTTTTCTACTTAGAGCAGTTTCAAGTGTACATTCGAAAAATACACACTCGAAATGACTCGAATGCTATAATTTAGCTCAAGAGGTGTCTATTTTGATTGAAAACATTCTATTGATCAGGACATGTTGGTCTATAGACCCACATGATCTTGATATATTAGCCAAATTTTGAAGTCTAGGCCACATAAACAAGATTTTCTACTTAGAGCAGTTTCGAGTGTACATTCGAAAAATACACACTCGAAAAGACTCGAACGCTATAATTTAGCTCAAGAGGTGTCTATTTTGATTGAAAACATGCTTTTGATCAGGACATGTTGGTCTATAGACCCACATGATCTTGATATTTTAGCCAAATTTTGAAGTCTAGGCCACATAAACAAGATTTTTCTACTTAGAGCAGTTTCAAGTGTACATTCAAAAAATACACACTCGAAAAGACTCGAACGCTATAATTTAGCTCCAGAGATGTCTATTTTGATTGAAAACATGCTAATTATCAGGACATGTTGGTCTATAGACCCACATGATCTTGATATTTTTGCCAAATTTTGAAGTCTAGGCCACATAAACAAGATTTTTCTACTTAGAGCAGTTTCAAGTGTACATTCGAAAAATACACACTCGAAAAGACTCGAACGCTATAATTTAGCTCAAGAGGTGTCTATTTTGATTGAAAACATGCTATTGATCAGGACATGTTGGTCTATAGACCCACATGATCTTGATATTTTAGCCAAATTTTGAAGTCTAGGCCACATAAACAAGATTTTTCTACTTAGAGTTGTTTCGAGTGTACATTCAAAAAATACACACTCGAAAAGACTCGAACGCTATAATTTAGCTCCAGAGGTGTCTATTTTGATTGAAAACATGCTAATTATCAAGACATGTTTGTCTATAGACCCACGTGATCTTGATATTTTAGCCAAGTTTTGAAGCCTAGGCCTCATAAACACAAATTTTCTACTTAGAGCAGTTTCGAGTGTACATTCGAAAAATACACACTCGAAAAGACTAGAACGCTATAATTTAGCTCAAGAGGTGTCTATTTTGATTGGAAACATGCTAATGATCAGGACATGTGGTCTATAGACCCACATGATCTTGATATTTTAGCCAAATTTTGAAGTCTAGGACACATAAACAAGATTTTTCTACTTAGAGCAGTTTCGAGTGTACATTCGAAAAATACACACTCGAAAAGACTCGAACGCTATAATTTAGCTCAAGAGGTGTCTATTTTGATTGAAAACATGCTAATTATCAGGACATGTTGGTCTATAGACCCACATGATCTTGATATTTTAGCCAAGTTTTGAAGTCTAGGCCTCATAAACAAGATTTTTCTATTTAGAGCAGTTTCGAGTGTACATTCGAAAAATACACACTCGAAAAGACTCGAACGCTATAATTTAGTTCAAGAGATGTCTATTTTGATTGAAAACATGCTAATTATCAGGACATGTTGGTCTATATACCCACATTATCTTGATATTTTATCCAAGTTTTGAAGCCTAGGCCTCATACACACGAATTTTCTACTTAGAGCAGTTTCGAGTGTATATTCGAAAAATACACACTCGAAAAGACTCGAACGCTATAATTTAGCTCAAGAGGTGTCTATTTTGAGTGGAAACATGCTAATGATCAGGACATGATCTTGATATTTTAGCCAAATTTTGAAGTCTAGGCCACATAAACAAGATTTTTCTACTTAGAGCAGTTTCGAGTGTACATTCGAAAAATACACACTCGAAAAGACTCGAACGCTATAATTTAGCTCAAGAGGTGTCTATTTTGATTGAAAACATGCTAATTATCAGAACATGTTGGTCTATAGACCCACATTATCTTGATATTTTTTATCCATGTTTTGAAGCCTAGGCCTCATAAACACAGATTTTCTACTTAGAGCAGTTTCGAGTGTACATTCGAATAATACACACTCGAAAAGACTCGAACGCTATAATTTATCTCAAGAGATGTCTATTTTGATTGAAAACATGCTAATTATCAGGACATGTTGGTCTATAGACCCACATGATCTTGATATTTTAGCCAAGTTTTGAAGCCTAGGCCTCATACACACGAATTTTCTACTTAGAGCAGTTTCAAGTGTATATTCGAAAAATACACACTCGAAATGACTCGAACGCTATAATTTAGCTCAAGAGGTGTCTATATTGATTGGAAACATGCTAATTATCAGGACATGTTGGTCTATAGACCCACATGATCTTGATATTTTATCCAAGTTTTGAAGCCTAGGCCTCATAAACACGGATTTTCTACTTAGAGCAGTTTCGAGTGTACATTCGAATAATACACACTCGAAAAGACTCGAACGCTATAATTTATCTCAAGAGATGTCTATTTTGATTGAAAACATGCTAATTATCAGGACATGTTGGTCTATAGACCCACATGATCTTGATATTTTAGCCAAGTTTTGAAGCCTAGGCCTCATAAACACGAATTTTCTACTTAGAGCAGTTTCGAGTGTACATTCGAAAAATACACACTCGAAAAGACTCGAACGCCATAATTTAGCTCAAGAGGTGTCTATTTTGATTGAAAACATGCTATTGATCAGGACATGTTGGTCTATAGACCCACATGATCTTGATATTTTAGCCAAATTTTGAAGTCTAGGCCACATAAACAAGATTTTTTTACTTAGAGCAGTTTCGAATGTACATTCGAAAAATACACACTCGAAAAGACTCGAACGCTATAATTTAGCTCAAGAGGTGTCTATTTTGATTGAAAACATGCTATTGATCAGGACATGTTGGTCTATAGACCCACATGATCTTGATATTTTAGCCAAATTTTGAAGTCTAGGCCACATAAACAAGCTTTTTCTACTTAGAGCAGTTTCGAGTGTACATTCGAATAATACACACTCGAAAAGACTCGAACGCTATAATTTATCTCAAGAGATGTCTATTTTGATTGAAAACATGCTAATTATCAGGACATGTTGGTCTATAGACCCACATGATCTTGATATTTTAGCCAAATTTTGAAGTCTAGGCCACATAAACAAGATTTTTCTACTTAGAGCAGTTTCGAGTGTACATTCAAAAAATACATACTCGAAAAGACTAGAACGCTATAATTTAGCTCCAGAGATGTCTATTTTGATTGAAAACCTGCTAATTATCAGGATATGTTGGTCTATAGACCCACATGATCTTGATATTTTTGCCAAGTTTTGAAGCCTAGGCCTCATAAACACGGATTTTCTACTTAGAGCAGTTTCGAGTGTACATTCGAATAATACACACTCGAAAAGACTCGAACGCTATAATTTATCTCAAGAGATGTCTATTTTGATTGAAAACATGCTAATTATCAGGACATGTTGGTCTACAGACCCACATGATCTTGATATTTTAGCCAAATTTTGAAGTCTAGGCCACATAAACAAGATTTTTCTACTTAGAGCAGTTTCGAGTGTACATTCAAAAAATACACACTCGAAAAGACTCGAACGCTATAATTTAGCTCCAGAGATGTCTATTTTGATTGAAAACATGCTAATTATGAGGACATGTTGGTCTATAGACCCACATGATCTTGATATTTTTGCCAAGTTTTGAAGCCTAGGCCTCATAAACACAAATTTTCTACTTAGAGCAGTTTCGAGTGTAAATTCGAAAAATACACACTCGAAAAGACTCGAACGCTATAATTTAGCTCAAGAGGTGTCTATTTTGATTGGAAACATACTAATGATCAGGACATGTTGGTATATAGACCCACAAGATCTTGATATTTTAGCCAAATTTTGAAGTCTAAGCCACATAAACAAGATTTTTCTACTTAGAGCAGTTTCGAGTGTACATTCGAAAAATACACACTAGAAAAGACTCGAACGCTATAATTTAGCTCAAGAGGTGTCTATTTTGATTGAAAACATGCTAATTATCAGGACATGTTGGTCTATAGACCCACATGATCTTGATATTTTAGCCAAGTTTTGAAGCCTAGGCCTCATAAACACAAATTTTCTACTTAGAGCAGTTTCGAGTGTACATTCGAAAAATACACACTCGAAAAGACTCGAACGCTATAATTTAGCTCAAGAGGTGTATATTTTGATTGCAAACATGCTAATGATCAGGACATGTTGGTCTATAGACCCACATGATCTTGATATTTTATCCAAATTTTGAAGTCTAGACCACATAAACAAGATTTTTCTACTTAGAGCAGTTTCCAGTGTACATTCGAAAAATACACACTCGAAAAGACTCGAACGCTATAATTTAGCTCATGAGGTGTCTATTTTGATTGAAAACATGTTATTGATCAGGACATGTTGGTATATTGACCCACATGATCTTCATATGTTATCCAAGTTTTGAAGGCTAGGCCACATAAACAAGATTTTTCTACTTAGAGCAGTTTCGAGTGTACATTCGAAAAATACACACTCGAAAAGACTCGAACGCTATAATTTAGCTCCAGAGGTGTCTATTTTGATTGAAAACATGCTTTTGATCAGGACATGTTGGTCTATAGACCCACATGATCTTGATATTTTAGCCAAATTTTGAAGTCTAGGCCACATAAACAAGAATTTTCTACTTAGAGCAGTTTCAAGTGTACATTCGAAAAATACACACTCGAAAAGACTCGAACGCTATAATTTAGCTCAAGAGGTGTCTATTTTGATTGAAAACATGCTATTGATCAGGACATGTTGGTCTATAGACCCACATGATCTTGATATTTTAGCCAAATTTTGAAGTCTAGGCCACATAAACAAGATTTTTCTACTTAGAGCAGTTTCAAGTGTACATTCAAAAAATACACACTCGAAAAGACTCGAACGCTATAATTTAGCTCCAGAGATGTCTATTTTGATTGAAAACATGCTAATTATCAGGACATGTTGGTCTATAGACCCACATGATCTTGATATTTTAGCCAAGTTTTGAAGTCTAGGCCTCATAAACACAAGTTTTCTACTTAGAGCAGTTTCGAGTGTACATTCGAAAAATACACACTCGAAAAGACTCGAACGCTATAATTTAGCTCAAGAGGTGTCTATTTTGATTGAAAACATGCTAATTATCAGGACATGTTGGTCTATAGACCCACATGATCTTGATATTTTAGCCAAATTTTGAAGTCTAGGCCACATAAACAAGATTTTTCTACTTAGAGCAGTTGCAAGTGTACATTCAAAAAATACACACTCGAAAAGAATCGAACGCTATAATTTAGCTCCAGAGATGTCTATTTTGATTGAAAACATGCTAATTATCAGGACATGTTGGTCTATCGACCCACATGATCTTGATATTTTTTCCAAGTTTTGAAGCCTAGGCCTCATAAACACGAATTTTCTACTTAGAGCAGTTTCGAGTGTACATTCGAAAAATACACACTCGAAAAGACTAGAACGCTATAATTTAGCTCAAGAGGTGTCTATTTTGATTGGAAACATGCTAATGATTAGGAAATGTTGGTCTATAGACCCACATGATCTTGATATTTTAGCCAAATTTTGAAGTTTAGGCCACATAAACAAGATTTTTCTACTTAGAGCAGTTTCGAGTGTACATTCGAAAAATACACACTCGAAAAGACTCGAACGCTATAACTTAGCTCAAGAGGTGTCTATTTTGATTGAAAGCATGCTAATTATCAGGACATGTTGGTCTATAGACCCACATGATCTTGATATTTTATCCAAGTTTTGAAGCCTAGGCCTCATAAACACGGATTTTCTACTTAGAGCAGTTTCGAGTGTACATTCGAATAATACACACTCGAAAAGACTCGAACGCTATAATTTAGATCAACAGGTTTCTATTTTTATTGGAAACATGATAATGATCAGGAAATGTTGGTCTATAGACCCAGATGATCTTGATATTTTAGTAAAATTTTGAAATCTAGGCCTCATAAACAAGATTTGTCTACTTAGAGCAGTTTCGAGTGTACATTCGAAAAATACACACTCGAAAAGACTCGAACGCTATAATTTAGCTCAAGAGGTGTCTATTTTGATTTAAAACATGCTAATTATCAGGACATGTTGGTCTATAGACCCACATGATCTTGATATTTTATCCATGTTTTGAACCCTAGGCCTCATAAACACGAAATTTCTACTTAGAGAGCAGTTTCGAGTGTACATTCGAATAATACACACTCGAAAAGACTCGAATGCTATAATTTAGCTCAACAGGTTTCTATTTTTATTGGAAACATGCTAATGATAAGGACATGTTGGTCTATAGACCCAGATGATCTTGATATTTTAGCAAAATTTTGAAATCTAGGCCTCATAAAAAAGATTTGTCTACTTAGAGCAGTTTCGAGTGTACAGTCGAAAAATACACACTCGAAAAGACTCGAACGCTATAATTTATCTCAAGAGGTGTCTATTTTGATTGAAAACATGCTATTGATCAGGACATGTTGGTCTATTGACCCACATGATCTTCATATGTTAGCCAAGTTTTGAAGCCTAGGCCTCATAAACACGGATTTTCTACTTAGAGCAGTTTCGAGTGTACATTCAAATAATAGACACTCGAAAAGACTCGAACGCTATAATTTAGCTCAACCGGTGTCTAATTTTATTGGAAACATGCTAATAATCAGGACATGTTGGTCTATAGACCCAGATGATCTTGATATTTTAGCTAAATTTTGAAGTCTAGGCCTCATAAACAAGATTTGTCTACTTAGAGCAGTTTCGAGTGTACATTCGAAAAATACACACTCGAAAAGACTCGAACGTTATAATTTAGCTCAAGAGATGTAAATTTTGATTGAAAACATGCTAATTATCAGGACATGTTGGTCTATAAACCCACATGATCTTGATATTTTAGCCAAGTTTTGAATCCTAGGCCTCATAAACACGAAATTTCTACTTAGAGCAGTTTCGAGTGTATATTCGAAAAATACACACTCGAAAAGACTCGAACGCTATAATTTAGCTCAAGAGGTGTCTATTTTGATTAGAAACATGCTAATAATCAGGACATGTTGGTCTATAGACCCAGATGATCTTGATATTTTAGCTAAATTTTGAAGTCTAGGCATCATAAACAAGATTTGTCTACTTAGAGCAGTTTCGAGTGTACATTCGAAAAATACACACACGAAAAGACTCGAACGTTATAATTTAGCTCAAGAGGTGTCTATTTTGATTGGAAACATGTTAATTATCAGGACATGTTGGTCTATAGACCCACATGATCTTGATATTTTAGCCAAGTTTTGAAGCCTAGGCCTCATACACACGAATTTTCTACTTAGAGCAGTTTCGAGTGTATATTCGAAAAATACACACTCGAAAAGACTCGAACGCTATAATTTAGCTCAAGAGGTGTCTATTTTGATTAGAAACATGCTAATAATCAGGACATGTTGGTCTATAGACCTACATGATCTTGATATTTAAACCAAATTTTGAAGTCTAGGCCACATAACAAGATTTTTCTACTTAGAGCAGTTTCAAGTGTACATTCGAAAAATACACACTCGAAATGACTCGAATGCTATAATTTAGCTCAAGAGGTGTCTATTTTGATTGGAAACATTCTATTGATCAGGACATGTTGGTCTATAGACCCACATGATCTTGATATATTAGCCAAATTTTGAAGTCTAGGCCACATAAACAAGATTTTCTACTTAGAGCAGTTTCGAGTGTACATTCGAAAAATACACACTCGAAAAGACTCGAACGCTATAATTTAGCTCAAGAGGTGTCTATTTTGATTGAAAACATGCTAATTATCAGGACATGTTGGTCTATAGACCCACATGATCTTGATATTTTAGCCAAGTTTTGAAGCCTAGGCCTCATAAACACGAATTTTCTACTTAGAGCAGTTTCGAGTGTACATTCGAAAAATACACACTCGAAAAGACTAGAACGCTATAATTTAGCTCAAGAGGTGTCTATTTTGATTGGAAACATGCTAATGATTAGGAAATGTTGGTCTATAGACCCACATGATCTTGATATTTTAGCCAAATTTTGAAGTTTAGGCCACATAAACAAGATTTTTCTACTTAGAGCAGTTTCGAGTGTACATTCGAAAAATACACACTCGAAAAGACTCGAACGCTATAATTGAGCTCAAGAGGTGTCTATTTTGATTGAAAACATGCTATTGATCAGGACATGTTGGTCTATAGACCCACATGATCTTGATATGTTATCAAAGTTTAGAAGGCTAGGCCTCATAAACACGAATTTTCTACTTAGAGCAGTTTCGAGTGTACATTCGAATCATACACACTCGAAAAGACTCGAACGCTATAATTTAGATCAACAGGTTTCTATTTTTATTGGAAACATGATAATGATCAGGAAATGTTGGTCTATAGACCCAGATGATCTTGATATTTTAGCAAAATTTTGAAATCTAGGCCTCATAAACAAGATTTTCTACTTAGAGCAGTTTCGAGTGTACATTCGAAAAATACACACTCGAAAAGACTCGAACGCTATAATTTAGCTCAAGAGGTGTCTATTTTGATTTAAAACATGCTAATTATCAGGACATGTTGGTCTATAGACCCACATGATCTTGATATTTTATCCATGTTTTGAACCTTAGGCCTCATAAACACGAAATTTCTACTTAGAGAGCAGTTTCGAGTGTACATTCGAATAATACACACTCGAAAAGACTCGAATGCTATAATTTAGCTCAACAGGTTTCTATTTTTATTGGAAACATGCTAATGATAAGGACATGTTGGTCTATAGACCCAGATGATCTTGATATTTTAGCAAAATTTTGAAATCTAGGCCTCATAAAAAAGATTTGTCTACTTAGAGCAGTTTCGAGTGTACAGTCGAAAAATACACACTCGAAAAGACTCGAACGCTATAATTTATCTCAAGAGGTGTCTATTTTGATTGAAAACATGCTATTGATCAGGACATGTTGGTCTATTGACCCACATGATCTTCATATGTTAGCCAAGTTTTGAAGCCTAGGCCCCATAAACACGGATTTTCTACTTAGAGCAGTTTCGAGTGTACATTCAAATAATAGACACTCGAAAAGACTCGAACGCTATAATTTAGCTCATTCGGTGTCTATTTTTATTGGAAACATGCTAATAATCAGGACATGTTGGTCTATAGATCCAGATGATCTTGATATTTTAGCTAAATTTTGAAGTCTAGGCCTCATAAACAAGATTTGTCTACTTAGAGCAGTTTCGAGTGTACATTCGAAAAATACACACTCGAAAAGACTCGAACGTTATAATTTAGCTCAAGAGATGTCTATTTTGATTGAAAACATGCTAATTATCAGGACATGTTGGTCTATAGACCCACATGATCTTGATATTTTAGCCAAGTTTTGAATCCTAGGCCTCATAAACACGAAATTTCTACTTAGAGCAGTTTCGAGTGTATATTCGAAAAATACACACTCGAAAAGACTCGAACGCTATAATTTAGCTCAAGAGGTGTCTATTTTGATTGGAAACATGATAATGATCATGACATATTGGTCTATAGACCTACATGATCTTGATATTTTAGCCAAATTTTGAAGTCTAGGCCACATAAACAAGATTTTTCTACTTAGAGCAGTTTCGAGTGTACATTCGAAAAATACTCACTCGAAAAGACTCGAACGCTATAATTTAGCTCAAGAGGTGTCTATTTTGATTGAAAACATGCTAATTATCAGGACATGTTGGTCTATAGACCCACATGATCTTGATATTTTATCCAAGTTTTGAAGCATAGGCCTCATAAACACGAATTTTCTACTTAGAGCAGTTTCGAGTGTACATTCGAATAATACACACTCGAAAAGACTTGAACGCTATAATTTAGCTCAACATGTTTCTATTTTTATTGGAAACATGCTAATGATCAGGACATGTTGGTCTATAGACCCAGATGATCTTGATATTTTAGCAAAATTTTGAAATCTAGGCCTCATAAACAAGATTTGTCTACTTAGAGCAGTTTCGAGTGGACATTCGAAAAATACACACTCGAAAAGACTCGAACGCTAAAATTTAGCTCAACACGAATCAATTTTTATTGGAAACATGCTAATGATCAGGACATGTTGGTCTATAGACCCAGATGATCTTGATATTTTAGCAAAATTTTGAAATCTATGCCTCATAAATAAGATTTATCTACTTAGAGTAGTTTCGAGTGTACATTCGAAAAATACACACTCGAAAAGACTCGAACGCTATAATTTAGCTCAACAGGTTTCTATTTTTATTGGAAACATGCTAATGATCAGGACATGTTGGTCTATAGACCCAGATGATCTTGATATTTTAGCAAAATTTTGAAATCTAGGCCTCATAAACAAGATTTGTCTACTTAGAGCAGTTTCGAGTATACATTCGAAAAATACACACTCGAAAAGACTCGAACGCTATAATTTATCTCAAGAGGTGTCTATTTTGATTGAAAACATGCTATTGATCAGGACATGTTGGTCTATAGACCCTCATGATCTTGATATGTTAGCCATGTTTTGAAGGCTATGCCTCATAAACACGAATTTTCTACTTAGAGCAGTTTCGAGTGTACATTCAAATAATACACACTCGAAAAGACTCGAATGCTATAATTTAGCTCAACCGGTGTCTATTTTTATTGGAAACATGCTAATGATCAGGACATGTTGGTCTATAGACCCAGATGATCTTGATATTTTAGCTAAATTTTGAAGTCTAGGCCTCACAAACAAGATTTGTCTACTTGGAGCAGTTTCGAGTGTACATTCGAAAAATACACACTCGAAAAGACTCTGACGTTATAATTTAGCTCAAGAGATGTCTATTTTGATTGATAACATGCTAATTATCAGGACATGTTGGTCTATAGACCCACATGATCTTGATATTTTAGCCAAATTTTGAAGTCTAGGCCACATAAACAAGATTTTTCAACTTAGATCAGTTTCGAGTGTACATTCGAAAAATACACACTCGAAAAGACTCGAACGCTATAATTTAGCTCAAGAGGTGTCTATTTTGATTGAAAACATGCTAATTATCAGGACATGTTGGTCTATAGACCCACATGATCTTGAAATTTTATCCAAGTTTTGAAGCCTAGGCCTCATAAACACGAATTTTCTACTTAGACCAGTTTCGAGTGTACATTCGAATAATACACACTCGAAAAGACTCGAACGCTATAATTTAGCTCAACAGGTTTCTATTTTTATTGGAAACATGCTAATGATCAGGACATGTTGGTCTATAGACCCAGATGATCTTGATATTTTAGCAAAATTTTAAAATCTAGGCCTCATAAACAAGATTTGTCTACTTACAGCAGTTTCGAGTGGACATTCGAAAAATAGACACTCGAAAAGACTCGAACGCTATAATTTAGCTCAACCGGTGTCTATTTTTATTGGAAACATGCTAATGATCAGGACATGTTGGTCTATAGACCCAGATGATCTTGATATTTTAGCTAAATTTTGAAGTCTAGGCCTCATAAACAAGATTTGTCTACTTAGAGCAGTTTCGAGTGTACATTCGAAAAATACACACTCGAAAAGACTCGAACGTTATAATTTAGCTCAAGAGGTGTCTATTTTGATTGGAAACATGCTAATGATCAGGACATATTGGTCTATAGACCTACATGATCTTGATATTTTAGCCAAATTTTGAAGTCTAGGCCACATAAACAAGATTTTTCTACTTAGAGCAGTTTCGAGTGTACATTCGAAAAATACTCACTCGAAAAGACTCGAACGCTATAATTTAGCTCAAGAGGTGTCTATTTTGATTGAAAACATGCTAATTATCAGGACATGTTGGTCTATAGACCCACATGATCTTGATATTTTATCCAAGTTTTGAAGCATAGGCCTCATAAACACGAATTTTCTACTTAGAGCAGTTTCGAGTGTACATTCGAATAATACACACTCGAAAAGACTTGAACGCTATAATTTAGATCAACATGTTTCTATTTTTATTGGAAACATGCTAATGATCAGGACATGTTAGTCTATAGACCCAGATGATCTTGATATTTTAGCAAAATTTTGAAATCTAGGCCTCATAAACAAGATTTTTCTACTTAGAGCAGTTTCGAGTGGACATTCGAAAAATACACACTCGAAAAGACTTGAACGCTAAAATTTAGCTCAACACGAATCAATTTTTTTTGGAAACATGCTAATGATCAGGACATGTTGGTCTATAGACCTAGATGATCTTGATATTTGAGCAAAATTTTGAAATCTAGGACTCATAAATAAGATTTGTCTACTTAGAGCAGTTTCGAGTGTACATTCGAAAAATACACACTCGAAAAGACTCGAACGCTATAATTTAGCTAAACAGGTTTTATTTTTATTGGAAACATGCTAATGATCAGGACATGTTGGTCTATAGACCTAGATGATCTTGATATTTTAGCAAAATTTTGAAATCTAGGCCTCATAAACAAGATTTGTCTACTTAGAGCAGTTTTGAGTGTACATTCGAAAAATACACACTCGAAAAGACTCGAACTATATAATTTAGCTCAAGAGGTGTCTATTTTGATTGAAAACATGCTATTGATCAGGACATGTTGGTCTATAGACCCACATGATCTTGATATTTTATCCAAGTTTTGAAGCCTAGGCCTCATAAACACGAATTTTCTACTTAGAGCAGTTTCGAGTGTACATTCGAATAATACACACTCGAAAAGACTTGAACGCTATAATTTAGCTCAACATGTTTCTATTTTTATTGGAAACATGCTAATGATCAGGACATGTTAGTCTATAGACCCAGATGATCTTGATATTTTAGCAAAATTTTGAAATCTAGGCCTCATAAACAAGATTTTTCTACTTAGAGCAGTTTCGAGTGGACATTCGAAAAATAGACACTCGAAAAGACTCGAACGCTATAATTTAGCTCAACCGGTGTCTATTTTTATTGGAAACATGCTAATGATCAGGACATGTTGGTCTATAGACCCAGATGATCTTGATATTTTAGCTAAATTTTGAAGTCTAGGCCTCATAAACAAGATTTGTCTACTTAGAGCAGTTTCGAGTGTACATTCGAAAAATACACACTCGAAAAGACTCGAACGTTATAATTTAGCTCAAGAGATGTCTATTTTGATTGAAAACATGCTAAATATCAGGACAAGTTGGTCTATAGACCCACATGATCTTGATATTTTAGCCAAGTTTTGAAGCCTAGGCCTCATAAACACGAATTTTCTACTTAGAGCAGTTTCGAGTGTACATTCGAATAATACGCACTCGAAAAGACTCGAACGCTATAATTTAGCTCAACAGGTTTCTATTTCTATTGGAAACATGATAATGATCAGGACATGTTGGTCTATAGACCCAGATGATCTTGATATTTTAGCAAAATTTTGAAATCTAGGCCTCATAAACAAGATTTGTCTACTTACAGCAGTTTCGAGTGGACATTCGAAAAATACAGACTCGAAAAGACTCGAACGCTATAATTTAGCTCAAGAGGTGTCTATTTTGATTGAAAACATGCTATTGATCAGGACATGTTGATCTATAGACCCACATGATCTTGATATGTTATCCAAGTTTTGAAGGCTAGGCCTCATAAACATGAATTTTCTACTTAGAGCAGTTTCGAGTGTACATTCAAATAATACACACTCGAAAAGACTCGAACGCTATAATTTAGCTCAACCGATGTCTATTTTGATTGAAAACATGCTAATTATCAGGACATGTTGGTCTATATACCCAGATGATCTTGATATTTTAGCTAAATTTTGAAGTCTAGGCCTCATAAACACGAATTTTCTACTTATAGCAGTTTCGAGTGTACATTCGAATAATACACACTCGAAAAGACTCGAACGCTATAATTTAGCTCAACAGGATTCTATTTTGATTGGGAACATGCTAATTATCAGGACATGTTGGTCTACAGACCCACATGATCTTGATATTTTAGCCAAATTTTGAAGTCTAGGCCACATAAACAAGATTTTTCTACTTATAGAAGTTTCGACTGTATATTCGAAAAATACACACTCGAAAAGACTCGAACGCTATAATTTAGCTCAAGAGTCTATTTTCATTGGAAACATGCTAATGATCAAGACATGTTGGCCTATAGACCCACATGATCTTGATATTTTAGCTAAATTTTGAAGTCTAGGCCTCATAAACAAGATTTGTCTACTTAGAGCAGTTTGGAGTGTATATTCGAAAAATACACACTCGAAAAGACTCGAACGCTATAATTTAGCTCAAGAGGTGTCTATTTTGATTGAAAACATGCTAATTATCAGGACATGTTGGTCTATAGACCCACATGAGCTTGATATTTTATCCAAGTTTTGAAGCCTAGGCCTCATAAACACGAAATTTCTACTTATAGCAGTTTCGAGTGTACATTCGAATAATACACACTCGAATAGACTCGAACGCTATAATATAGCTCAACAGGTTTCTATTTTTATTGGAAACATGCTAATGATCAGGACATGTTGGTCTATAGACCCAGATGATCTTGATATTTTAGCAAAATTTTGAAGTCTAGGCCACATAAACAAGATTTTTCTACTTAGAGAAGTTTCGACTGTATATTCGAAAAATACACACTCGAAAAGACTCGAACGCTATAATTTAGCTCAAGAGGTGTCTATTTTCATTAGAAACATGCTAATGATCAAGACATGTTGGCCTATAGACCCACATGATCTTGATATTTTAGCCAAATTTTGAAGTCTAGGCCTCATAAACAAGATTTGTCTACTTAGAGCAGTTTGGAGTGTATATTCGAAAAATACACACTCGAAAAGACTCGAACGCTATAATTTAGCTCAAGAGGTGTCTATTTTGATTGAAAATATGCTAATTATCAGGACATGTTGGTCTATAGACCCACATGATCTTGATATTTTAGCCAAGTTTTGAAGTCTAGGTCTCATAAACAAGATTTGTCTACTAGGAGCAGTTTCGAGTGTACATTCGAATAATACACACTCGAAAAGACTCGAACGCTATAATTTAGCTCAAGAGGTGTCTATTTTGATTGAAAAAATGCTAATTATCAGGACATGTTGGTCTATAGACCCACATGATCTTGATATTTTAGCCAAATTTTGAAGTCTAGGCCACATAAAAAAGATTTTTCTACTTAGAGCAGTTTTGAGTGTACATTCGAAAAATACACACTCGAAAAGACTCGAACGCTATAATTTAGCTCAAGAGGTGTCTATTTTGATTGAAAAAATGCTAATTATCAGGACATGTTGGTCTATAGACCCACATGATCTTGATATTTTAGCCAAATTTTGAAGTCTAGGCCACATAAACAAGATTTTTCTACTTAGAGCAGTTTCGAGTGTACATTCGAAAAATACACACTCGAAAAGACTCGAACGCTATAATTTAGCTCCAGAGGTGTCTATTTTGATTGGAAACATGCTATTGATCAAGACATGTTGGTATATAGACCCACATGATCTTGATATTTTAGCCAAATTTTGAAGTCTAGGCCACATAAACAAGATTTTTCTACTTAGAGCAGTTTCAAGTGTTCATTCAAAAAATACACACTCGAAAAGACTCGAACGCTATAATTTAGCTCCATAGATGTCTATTTTGATTGAAAACATGCTAATTATCAGGACATGTTGGTCTATAGACCCACATGATCTTGATATTTTAGCCAAATTTTGAAGTCTAGGCCACATAAACAAGATTTTTCTACTTAGAGCAGTTTCGAGTGTACATTCGAAAAATACACACTCGAAAAGACTCGAACGCTATAATTTAGCTCCAGAGGTGTCTATTTTGATTGAAAACATGCTATTGATCAGGACATGTTGGTCTATAGACCCACATGATCTTGATATTTTAGCCAAATTTTGAAGTCTAGGCCACATAAACAAGATTTTTCTACTTAGAGCAGTTTCAAGTGTACATTCAAAAAATACACACTCGAAAAGAATCGAACGCTATAATTTAGCTCCAGAGATGTCTATTTTGATTAAAACATGATAATTATCAGGACATGTTGGTCTATCGACCCACATGATCTTGATATTTTTGCCAAGTTTTAAAGCCTAGGCCTCATAAACACAAATTTTCTACTTAGAGCAGTTTCGAGTGTACATTCGAAAAATACACACTCGAAAAGACTAGAACGCTATAATTTAGCTCAAGAGGTGTCTATTTTGATTGGAAACATGCTAATGATCAGGACATGTTGGTCTATAGACCCACATGATCTTGATATATTAGCCAAATTTTGAAGTCTAGGCCACATAAACAAGATTTATCTACTTAGAGCAGTTTCGAGTGTACATTCGAAAAATACACACTCGAAAAGACTCGAACGCTATAATTTAGCTCAAGAGGTGTCTATTTTGATTGAAAACATGCTAATTATCAGGACATGTTGGTCTATAGACCCACATGAGCTTGATATTTTATCCAAGTTTTGAAGCCTAGGCCTCATAAACACGAAATTTCTACTTATAGCAGTTTCGAGTGTACATTCGAATAATACACACTCGAATAGACTCGAACGCTATAATATAGCTCAACAGGTTTCTATTTTTATTGGAAACATGCTAATGATCAGGACATGTTGGTCTATAGACCCAGATGATCTTGATATTTTAGCAAAATTTTGAAGTCTAGGCCACATAAACAAGATTTTTCTACTTAGAGAAGTTTCGACTGTATATTCGAAAAATACACACTCGAAAAGACTCGAACGCTATAATTTAGCTCAAGAGGTGTCTATTTTCATTAGAAACATGCTAATGATCAAGACATGTTGGCCTATAGACCCACATGATCTTGATATTTTAGCCAAATTTTGAAGTCTAGGCCTCATAAACAAGATTTGTCTACTTAGAGCAGTTTGGAGTGTATATTCGTAAAATACACACTCGAAAAGACTCGAACGCTATAATTTAGCTCAAGAGGTGTCTATTTTGATTGAAAACATGCTAATTATCAGGACATGTTGGTCTATAGACCCACATGAGCTTGATATTTTATCCAAGTTTTGAAGCCTAGGCCTCATAAACACGAAATTTCTACTTATAGCAGTTTCGAGTGTACATTCGAATAATACACACTCGAATAGACTCGAACGCTATAATATAGCTCAACAGGTTTCTATTTTTATTGGAAACATGCTAATGATCAGGACATGTTGGTCTATAGACCCAGATGATCTTGATATTTTAGCAAAATTTTGAAATCTAGGCCTCATAAAAAAGATTTGTCTACTTAGAGCAGTTTCGAGTGTACATTCGAAAAATACACACTCGAAAAGACTCGAACGCTATAATTTAGCTCAACAGGTTTCTATTTTGATTGGAAACATGCTAATGATCAAGACATGTTGGTCTATAGACCCACATGATCTTGATATTTTAGCCAAATTTTGAAGTCTAGGCCACATAAACAAGATTTTTCTACTTAGAGCTGTTTCGTCTGTTCATTCGAAAAATACACACTCGAAAAGACTCGAACGCTATAATTTAGCTCAAGAGGTGTCTATTTTGATTGAAAACATGCTAATTATCAGGACATGTTGGTCTATAGACCCACATGATCTTGATATTTTATCCAAGTTTTGAAGACTAGGCCTCATAAACACGAATTTTCTACTTATAGCAGTTTCGAGTGTACATTCGAATAATACACACTCCAAAAGACTCGAACGCTATAATTTAGCTCAACAGGTTTCTATTTTGATTGGAACATGCTAATGATCAGGACATGTTGGTCTATAGACCCACATGATCTTGATATTTTAGCCAAATTTTAAAGTCCAGGACACATAAAAAAGATTTTTCTACTTAGAGCAGTTTCGAATGTACATTCGAAAAATACACACTCGAAAAGATTCGAACGCTATAATTTAGCTCAAGAGGTGTCTATTTTTATTGAAAACATGCTAATTATCAGAACTGTTGGTCTATAGACCCAAATGATCTTGATATTTTAGCAAAATTTTGAAATCTATGCCTCATAAACAAGATTTGTCTACTTAGAGTAGTTTCGAGTGTACATTCGAAAAATACACACTCGAAAAGACTCGAACGCTATAATTTAGCTCAACAGGTTTCTATTATTATTGGAAACATGCTAATGATCAGGACATGTTGGTCTATAGACCCAGATGATCTTAATATTTTAGCAAAATTTTGAAATCTAGGCCTCATAAACAAGATTTGTCTACTTAGAGCAGTTTCGAGTATACATTCGAAAAATACACACTCGAAAAGACTCGAACGCTATAATTTATCTCAAGAGGTGTCTATTTTGATTGAAAACATGCTATTGATCAGGACATGTTGGTCTATAGACCCACATGATCTTGATATGTTAGCCAAGTTTTGAAGGCTAGGCCTCATAAACACGAATTTTCTACTTAGAGCAGTTTCGAGTGTACATTCAAATAATACACACTCGAAAAGACTCGAATGCTATAATTTAGCTCAACCGGTGTCTATTTTTATTGGAAACATGCTAATGATCAGGACATGTTGGTCTATATACCCAGATGATCTTGATATTTTAGCTAAATTTTGAAGTCTAGGCCTCACAAACAAGATTTGTCTACTTAGAGCAGTTTCGAGTGTACATTCGAAAAATACACACTCGAAAAGACTAGAACGTTATAATTTAGCTCAAGAGATGTCTATTTTGATTGAAAACATGCTAATTATCAGGACATGTTGGTCTATAAACCCACATGATCTTGATATTTTAGCCAAATTTTTAAGTCTAGGCCTCATAAACACGAATTTTCTACTTAGAGCAGTTTCGAGTGTACATTCAAATAATACACACTCGAAAAGAATCGAACGCTATAATTTAGCTCAACCGATGTCTATTTTGATTGAAAACATTCTAATTATCAGGACATGTTGGTCTATAGACCCACATGATCTTGAAATTTTATCCAAGTTTTGAAGCCTAGGCCTCATAAACACGAATTTTCTACTTAGACCAGTTTCGAGTGTACATTCGAATAATACACACTCGAAAAGACTCGAACGCTATAATTTAGATCAACAGGTTTCTATTTTTATTGGAAAAATGCTAATGATCAGGACATGTTGGTCTATAGATCCATATGATCTTGATATTTTAGCAAAATTTTGAAATCTAGGCCTCATAAACAAGATTTGTCTACTTGGAGCAGTTTCGAGTGTACATTCGAAAAATACACACTCGAAAAGACTCGAACGCTATAATTTAGCTCAAGAGGTGTCTATTTTGATTGAAAACATGCTATTGATCAGGACATTTTGTTCTATACACCCACATGATCTTGATATTTTATCCAAATTTTGAAGTCTAGGCCACATAAACAAGATTTTTCTACTTAGAGCAGTATCGAGTGTACATTCGAAAAATACACACTCGAAAAGACTCGAACGCTATAATTTAGCTCAAGAGGTGTCTATTTTGATTTAAAACATGCTAATTATCAGGACATGTTGGTCTGTAGACCCACATGATCTTGATATTTTATCCAAGTTTTGAACCCTAGGCCTCATAAACACGAATTTTCTACTTAGAGAGCAGTTTCGAGTGTACATTCGAATAATACACACTCGAAAAGACTCGAATGCTATAATTTAGCTCAACAGGTTTCTATTTTTATTGGAAACATGCTAATGATCAGGACATGTTGGTCTATAAACCCAGATGATCTTGATATTTTAGCAAATTTTTGAAATCTAGGCCTCATTAACAAGATTTTTCTACTTAGAGCAGTTTCAAGTGTACATTCGAAAAATACACACTCGAAATGACTCGAATGATATAATTTAGCTCAAGAGGTGTCTATTTTGATTGAAAACATTCTATTGATCAGGACATGTTGGTCTATAGACCCACATGATCTTGATATATTAGCCAAATTTTGAAGTCTAGGCCACATAAACAAGATTTTTCTACTTAGAGCAGTTTCGAGTGTACATTCAAAAAATACACACTCGAAAAGACTCGAACGCTATAATTTAGCTCAAGAGGTGTCTATTTTGATTGAAAACATGTTAATTATCAGGACATGTTGGTCTATAGACCCACATGATCTTGATATTTTAGCCAAGTTTTGAATCCTAGGCCTCATAAACACGAATTTTCTACTTAAAGCAGTTTCGAGTGTACATTCGAAAAATACACACTCGAAAAGACTAGAACGCTATAATTTAGCTCAAGAGGTGTCTATTTTGATTGGAAACATGCTAATGATTAGGAAATGTTGGTCTATAGACCCACATGATCTTGATATTTTAGCCAAATTTTTAAGTCTAGGCCACATAAACAAGATTTTTCTACTTAGAGCAGTTTCGAGTGTACATTCGAAAAATACACACTCGAAAAGACTCGAACGCTATAATTTAGCTCAAGAGGTGTCTATTTTGATTGAAAGCATGCTAATTATCAGGACATGTTGGTCTATAGACCCACATGATCTTGATATTTTATCCAAGTTT
Source organism: Papaver somniferum (assembly GCF_003573695.1). Lineage (NCBI taxonomy): Eukaryota > Viridiplantae > Streptophyta > Magnoliopsida > Ranunculales > Papaveraceae > Papaver > Papaver somniferum. The sequence continues at coordinate 505,238 of NW_020619492.1, read as the reverse complement.
TGAAGCCTAGGTCTCATAAACACGGATTTTTTACTTAGAGCAGTTTCGAGTGTACATTCGAATAATACACACTCGAAAAGACTCGAACGCTATAATTTAGATCAACAGGTTTCTATTTTTATTGGAAACATGCTAATGATCAGGATATGTTGGTCTATAGATCCATATGATCTTGATATTTTAGCAAAATTTTGAAATCTAGGCCTCATAAACAAGATTTGTCTACTTAGAGCAGTTTCGAGTGTACATTCGAAAAATACACACTCGAAAAGACTCGAACGCTATAATTTATCTCAAGAGGTGTCTATTTTGATTGAAAACATTCTATTGATCAGGACATGTTGGTCTATTGACCCACATGATCTTCATATGTTAGCCAAGTTTTGAAGGCTAGGCCTCATAAACACGAATTTTCTACTTAGAGCAGTTTCGAGTGTACATTCAAATAATACACACTCGAAAAGACTCGAACGCTATAATTTAGCTCAACCGATGTCTATTTTGATTGAAAACATTCTAATTATCAGGACATGTTGGTCTATAGACCCACATGATCTTGATATTTTATCCAAGTTTTGAAGCCTAGGCCTCATAAACACGAATGTTCTACTTAGAGAGCAGTTTCGAGTGTACATTCGAATAATACACACTCGAAAAGACTCGAACGCTATAATTTAGCTCAACAGGTTTCTATTTTTATTGGAAACATGCTAATGATCAGGACATGTTGGTCTATAAACCCAGATGATCTTGATATTTTAGCAAATTTTTGAAATCTAGGCCTCATTAACAAGATTTTTCTACTTAGAGCAGTTTCAAGTGTACATTCGAAAAATACACACTCGAAATGACTCGAATGCTATAATTTAGCTCAAGAGGTGTCTATTTTGATTGAAAACATTCTATTGATCAGGACATGTTGGTCTATAGACCCACATGATCTTGATATATTAGCCAAATTTTGAAGTCTAGGCCACATAAACAAGATTTTTCTACTTAGAGCAGTTTCGAGTGTACATTCGAAAAATACACACTCGAAAAGACTCGAACGCTATAATTTAGCTCAAGAGGTGTCTATTTTGATTGAAAACATGTTAATTATCAGGACATGTTGGTCTATAGACCCACATGATCTTGATATTTTAGCCAAGTTTTGAATCCTAGGCCTCATAAACACGAATTTTCTACTTAAAGCAGTTTCGAGTGTACATTCGAAAAATACACACTCGAAAAGACTAGAACGCTATAATTTAGCTCAAGAGGTGTCTATTTTGATTGGAAACATGCTAATGATTAGGAAATGTTGGTCTATAGACCCACATGATCTTGATATTTTAGCCAAATTTTTAAGTCTAGGCCACATAAACAAGATTTTTCTACTTAGAGCAGTTTCGAGTGTACATTCGAAAAATACACACTCGAAAAGACTCGAACGCTATAATTTAGCTCAAGAGGTGTCTATTTTGATTGAAAACATGCTAATTATCAGGACATGTTGGTCTATAGACCCACATGATCTTGATATTTTATCCAAGTTTTGAAGCCTAGGCCTCATAAACAAGGATATTCTACTTAGAGCAGTTTCGAGTGTACATTCGAATAATACACACTCGAAAAGACTCGAACGCTATAATTTATCTCAAGAGATGTCTATTTTGATTGAAAACATGCTAATTATCAGGACATGTTGGTCTATAGACCCACATGATCTTGATATTTTAGCCAAATTTTGAAGTCTAGGCCACATAAACAAGATTTTTCTACTTAGAGCAGTTTCAAGTGTACATTCAAAAAATACACACTCGAAAAGACTCGAACGCTATAATTTAGCTCCAGAGATGTCTAGTTTGATTGAAAACCTGCTAATTATCAGGACATGTTGGTCTATAGACCCACATGATCTTGATATTTTTGCCAAGTTTTGAAGCCTAGGCCTCATAAACACGGATTTTCTACTTAGAGCAGTTTCGAGTGTACATTCGAATAATACACACTCGAAAAGACTCGAACGCTATAATTTATCTCAAGAGCTGTCTATTTTGATTGAAAACATGCTAATTATCAGGACATGTTGGTCTATAGACCCACATGATCTTGATATTTTAGCCAAATTTTGAAGTCTAGGCCACATAAACAAGATTTTTCTACTTAGAGCAGTTTCAAGTGTACATTCAAAAAATACACACTCGAAAAGACTCGAACGCTATAGTTTAGCTCCAGAGATGTCTATTTTGATTGAAAACATGCTATTGATCAGGACATGTTGGTCTATAGACCCACATGCTCTTGATATTTTAGCCAAATTTTGAAGTCTAGGCCACATAAACAAGATTTTTCTACTTAGAGCAGTTTCAAGTGTACATTCAAAAAATACACACTCGAAAAGACTCGAACGCTATAGTTTAGCTCCAGAGATGTCTATTTTGATTGAAAACATGCTATTGATCAGGACATGTTGGTCTATAGACCCACATGATCTTGATATTTTAGCCAAATTTTGAAGTCTAGGCCACATAAACAAGATTTTTCTACTTAGAGCAGTTTCAAGTGTACATTCAAAAAATACACACTCGAAAAGACTCGAACGCTATAATTTAGCTCCAGAGATGTCTATTTTGATTGAAACATGCTAATGATCAGGACATTTTTGTCTATAGACCCACATGATCTTGATATTTTATCCAAGTTTTGAAGCCTAGGCCTCATAAACACGGATTTTCTACTTAGAGCAGTTTCAAGTGTACATTCAAAAAATACACACTCGAAAAGACTCGAACGCTATAATTTAGCTCCAGAGATGTCTATTTTGATTGAAAACATGCTAATTATCAGGACATGTTGGTCTATAGACCCACATGATCTTGATATTTTAGACAAATTTTGAAGTCTAGGCCACATAAACAAGATTTTTCTACTTAGAGCAGTTTCAAGTGTACATTCAAAAAATACACATTCGAAAAGACTCGAACGCTATAGTTTAGCTCCAGAGATGTCTATTTTGATTGAAAACATGCTAATGATCAGGACATTTTTGGTCTATAGACCCACATGATCTTGATATTTTAGCCAAATTTTGAAGTCTAGGCCACATAAACAAGATTTTTCTACTTAGAGCAGTTTCAAGTGTACATTCAAAAAATACACACTCGAAAAGACTCGAACGCTATAATTTAGCTCCAGAGATGTCTATTTTGATTGAAAACATGCTACTGATCAGGACATTTTTGTCTATAGACCCACATGATCTTGATATTTTATCCAAATTTTGAAGTCTAGGCCACATAAACAAGATTTTTCTACTTAGAGCAGTTTCGAGTGTACATTCGAAAAATACACACTCGAAAAGACTCGAACGCTATAATTTAGCTCAAGAGGTGTCTATTTTGATTGAAAACATGCTAATTATCAGGACATGTTGGTATATAGACCCACATGATCTTGATATTTTATCCAAGTTTTGAAGCCTAGGCCTCATTAACACGGATTTTCTACTTAGAGCAGTTTCGAGTGTACATTCGAATAATACACACTCGAAAAGACTCGAACGCTATAATTTATCTCAAGAGGTGTCTATTTTGATTGGAAACATGCTAATGATCAGGACATGTTGGTCTATAGACCCACATGATCTTGATATTTTAGCCAAATTTTGAAGTCTAGGCCACATAAACAAGATTTTTCTACTTAGAGCAGTTTCGAGTGTACATTCGAAAAATACACACTCGAAAAGACTCGAACGCTATAATTTAGCTCAAGAGGTGTCTATTTTGATTGAAAACATGCTAATTATCAGGACATGTTGGTCTATAGACCCACATGATCTTGATATTTTATCCAAGTTTTGAAGCCTAGGCTTCATAAACAAGATTTTTCTACTTAGAGCAGTTTCGAGTGTACATTCGAAAAATACACACTCGAAAAGACTCGAACGCTATAATTTAGCTCAAGAGGTGTCTATTTTGATTGAAAACATGCTAATTATCAGGACATGTTGGTCTATAGACCCACATGATCTTGATATTTTATCCAAGTTTTGAAGCCTAGGCTTCATACACACGGATATTCTACTTAGAGCAGTTTCGAGTGTACATTCGAATAATACACACTCGAAAAGACTCGAACGCCATAATTTATCTCAAGAGATGTCTATTTTGATTGAAAACATGCTAATTATCAGGACATGTTGGTCTATAGACCCACATGATCTTGATGTTTTAGCCAAGTTTTGAAGCCTAGGCCTCATACACACGAATTTTCTACTTAGAGCAGTTTCGAGTGTACATTCGAATAATACACACTCGAAAAGACTAGAACGCTATAATTTAGCTCAAGAGGTGTCTATTTTGATTGAAAACATGCTATTGATCAGGACATGTTGGTCTATAGACCCACATGATCTTGATATTTTAGCCAAATTTTGAAGTCTAGGCCACATAAACAAGATTTTTCTACTTAGAGCAGTTTCAAGTGTACATTCAAAAAATACACACTCGAAAAGACTCGAACGCTATAATTTAGCTCCAGAGATGTCTATTTTGATTGAAAACATGCTAATTATCAGGACATGTTGGTCTATAGACCCACATGATCTTGATATTTTATCAAAGTTTTGAAGCCTAGGCCTCATAAACACGGATTTTCTACTTAGAGCAGTTTCAAGTGTACATTCAAAAAATACACACTCGAAAAGACTCGAACGCTATAATTTAGCTCCAGAGATGTCTATTTTGATTGAAAACATGCTAATTATCAGGACATGTTGGTCTATAGACCCACATGATCTTGATATTTTAGCCAAATTTTGAAGTCTAGGCCACATAAACAAGATTTTTCTACTTAGAGCAGTTTCAAGTGTACATTCAAAAAATACACACTCGAAAAGACTCGAACGCTATAATTTAGCTCCAGAGATGTCTATTTTGATTGAAAACATGCTAATTATCAGGACATGTTGGTCTATAGACCCACATGATCTTGATATTTTAGCCAAAATTTGAAGTCTAGGCCACATAAACAAGATTTTCTACTTAGAGCAGTTTCGAGTGTACATTCGAAAAATACACACTCGAAAAGACTCGAACGCTATAATTTAGCTCAAGAGGTGTCTATTTTGATTGAAAACATGCTATTGATCAGGACATGTTGGTCTATAGACCCACATGATCTTGATATTTTAGCCAAATTTTGAAGTCTAGGCCACATAAACAAGATTTTTCTACTTAGAGCAGTTTCAAGTGTACATTCAAAAAATACACACTCGAAAAGACTCGAACGCTATAATTTATCTCCAGAGATGTCAATTTTGATTGAAAACATGCTAATTATCAGGACATGTAGGTCTATAGACCCACATGATCTTGATATTTTATCCAAATTTTGAAGTCTAGGCCACATAAATAAGATTTTTCTACTTAGAGCAGTTTCGAGTGTACATTCGAAAAATACACACTCGAAAAGACTCGAACGCTATAATTTAGCTCAAGAGGTGTCTATTTTGATTGAAAACATGTTAATTATCAGGACATGTTGGTCTACAGACCCACATGATCTTGATATTTTATCCAAGTTTTGAAGCCTAGGCCTCATAAACACGAATTTTCTACTTAGAGCAGTTTCGAGTGTACATTCGAATAATACACACTCGAAAAGACTCGAACGCTATAATTTAGATCAACAGGTTTCTATTTCTATTGGAAACATGCTAATGATCCGGACATGTTGGTCTATAGACCCATATGATCTTGATATTTTAGCAAAATTTTGAAATCTAGGCCTGATAAACAAGATTTGTCTACTTAGAGCAGTTTCGAGTGTACATTCGAAAAGTACACACTCGAAAAGACTCGAACGCTATAATTTAGCTCAAGAGGTGTATATTTTGATTGAAAACATGCTATTGATCAGGACATGTTGGTCTATAGACCCACATGATCTTGATATTTTAGCCAAATTTTGAAGTCTAGGCCACATAAACAAGATTTTTCTACTTAGAGCAGTTTCGAGTGTACATTCGAAAAATACACACTCGAAAAGACTCGAACGCTATAATTTAGCTCAAGAGGTGTCTATTTTGATTGAAAACATGCTAATTATCAGGACATGTTGGTCTATAGACCCACATGATCTTGATATTTTATCCAAGTTTTGAAGCCTAGGCCTCATAAACACGAATTTTCTACTTAGAGCAGTTTCGAGTGTGCATTCGAAAAATACACACTCGAAAAGACTCGAACGTTGTAATTTAGCTCAAGAGGTGTCTATTTTGATTGGAAACATGCTAACGATCAGGACATGTTGTTCTAAAGACCCACATGATCTTGATATTTTAGCTAAATTTTGAAGTCTAGGCCACATAAACAAGATTTTTCTACTTAGAGCAGTTTCGAGTGTACATTCAAAAAATACACACTCGAAAAGACTCGAACGCTATAATTTAGCTCAAGAGGTGTCTATTTTGATTGAAAACATGTTAATTATCAGGACATGTTGGTCTATAGACCCACATGATCTTGATATTTTAGCCAAGTTTTGAATCCTAGGCCTCATAAACACGAATTTTCTACTTAAAGCAGTTTCGAGTGTACATTCGAAAAATACACACTCGAAAAGACTAGAACGCTATAATTTAGCTCAAGAGGTGTCTATTTTGATTGGAAACATGCTAATGATTAGGAAATGTTGGTCTATAGACCCACATGATCTTGATATTTTAGCCAAATTTTTAAGTCTAGGCCACATAAACAAGATTTTTCTACTTAGAGCAGTTTCGAGTGTACATTCGAAAAATACACACTCGAAAAGACTCGAACGCTATAATTTAGCTCAAGAGGTGTCTATTTTGATTGAAAGCATGCTAATTATCAGGACATGTTGGTCTATAGACCCACAAGATCTTGATATTTTATCCAAGTTTTGAAGCCTAGGTATCATAAACACGGATTTTTTACTTAGAGCAGTTTCGAGTGTACATTCGAATAATACACACTCGAAAAGACTCGAACGCTATAATTTAGATCAACAGGTTTCTATTTTTATTGGAAACATGCTAATGATCAGGATATGTTGGTCTATAGATCCATATGATCTTGATATTTTAGCAAAATTTTGAAATCTAGGCCTCATAAACAAGATTTGTCTACTTAGAGCAGTTTCGAGTGTACATTCGAAAAATACACACTCGAAAAGACTCGAACGCTATAATTTATCTCAAGAGGTGTCTATTTTGATTGAAAACATTCTATTGATCAGGACGTGTTGGTCTATTGACCCACATGATCTTCATATGTTAGCCAAGTTTTGAAGGCTAGGCCTCATAAACACGAATTTTCTACTTAGAGCAGTTTCGAGTGTACATTCAAATAATAGACACTCGAAAAGACTCGAACGCTATAATTTAGCTCAACCGGTGTCTATTTTTATTGGAAACATGCTAATGATCAGGACATGTTGGTCTATAGACCCAGATGATCTTGATATTTTAGCTAATTTTTGAAGTCTAGGCCTCATAAACAAGATTTGTCTACTTAGAGCAGTTTCGAGTGTACATTCGAAAAATACACACTCGAAAAGACTCGAACGTTATAATTTATCTCAAGAGATGTCTATTTTGATTGAAAACATGCTAATTATCAGGACATGTTGGTCTATAGACCCAATTGATCTTGATATTTTAGCCAAGTTTTGAAGCCTAGGCCTCATACACACGAATTTTCTGCTTAGAGCAGTTTCGAGTGTATATTCGAAAAATACACACTCGAAAAGACTCGAACGCTATAATTTAGTTCAAGAGGTGTCTATTTTGATTGGAAACATGCTAATAATCAGGACATGTTGGTCTATAGACCCACATGATCTTGATATTTTATCCAAGTTTTGAAATCTAGGCCTCATAAACAAGATTTGTCTACTTAGAGCAGTTTCGAGTGTATAGTCGAAAAATACACACTCGAAAAGACTCGAACGCTATAATTTAGTTCAAGAGGTGTCTATTTTGATTGGAAACATGCTAATAATCAGGACATGTTGGTCTATAGACCTACATGATCTTCATATTTTAGCCAAATTTTTAAGTCTAGGCCACATAAACAAGATTTTTCTACTTAGAGCAGTTTCAAGTGTACATTCGAAAAATACACACTCGAAATGAATCGAATGCTATAATTTAGCTCAAGAGGTGTCTATTTTGATTGAAAACATTCTATTGATCAGGACATGTTGGTCTATAGACCCACATGATCTTGATATTTTAGCCAAATTTTGAAGTCTAGGCCACATAAACAAGATTTTTCTACTTAGAGCAGTTTCGAGTGTACATTCGAAAAATACACACTCGAAAAGACTCGAACGCTATAATTTAGCTCAAGAGGTGTCTATTTTGATTGAAATCATGCTAATTGTCAGGACATGTTGGTCTATAGACCCACATGATCTTGATATTTTATCCAAGTTTTGAAGCCTAGGTCTCATAAACACGGATTTTCTACTTAGAGCAGTTTCGAGTGTACATTCGAATAATACACACTCGAAAAGACTCGAACGCTATAATTTAGATCAACAGGTTTCTATTTTTATTGGAAAAATGCTAATGATCAGGACATGTTGGTCTATAGATCCATATGATCTTGATATTTTAGCAAAATTTTGAAATCTAGGCCTCATAAACAAGATTTGTCTACTTGGAGCAGTTTCGAGTGTACATTCGAAAAATACACACTCGAAAAGACTCGAACCCTATAATTTAGCTCAAGAGGTGTCTATTTTGATTGAAAACATGCTATTGATCAGGACATGTTGGTCTATACACCCACATGATCTTGATATTTTATCCAAATTTTGAAGTCTAGGCCACATAAACAAGATTTTTCTACTTAGAGCAGTATCGAGTGTACATTCGAAAAATACACACTCGAAAAGACTCGAACGCTATAATTTAGCTCAAGAGGTGTCTATTTTGATTTAAAACATGCTAATTATCAGGACATGTTGGTCTGTAGACCCACATGATCTTGATATTTTATCCAAGTTTTGAACCCTAGGCCTCATAAACACGAATTTTCTACTTAGAGAGCAGTTTCGAGTGTACATTCGAATAATACACACTCGAAAAGACTCGAATGCTATAATTTAGCTCAACAGGTTTCTATTTTTATTGGAAACATGCTAATGATCAGGACATGTTGGTCTATAGACCCAGATGATCTTGATATTTTAGCAAAATTTTGAAATCTAGGCCTCATAAACAAGATTTTTCTAGTTAGAGCAGTTTCGAGTGTACATTCGAAAAATACACACTCGAAAATACTCGACCATTATAATTTAGCTCAATAGGTGTCTATTTTGATTGAAAACATGCTATTGATCATGACATGTTGGTCTATAGACCCACATGATCTTGATACGTTACCCAAGTTTTGAAGGCTAGGCCTCATAAACACGAATTTTCTATTTAGAGCAGTTTCGAGTGTACATTCAAATAATACACACTCGAAAAGACTCGAGCGCTATAATTTAGCTCAACCGGTGTCTATTTTTATTGGAAACATGCTAATTATCAAGACATGTTGGTCTATAGACCCAGATGATCTTGATATTTTAGCTAAATTTTGAATTCTAGGCCTCATAAATAAGATTTGTCTTCTTAGAGCAGTTTTGAGTGTACATTCGAAAAATACACACTCGAAAAGACTCGAACGTTATAATTTAGCTCACGAGATGTCTATTTTGATTGAAAATATGCTAATGATCAGGACATGTTGGTCTATAGACCCACATGATCTTGATATTTTAGCCAAGTTTTGAAGCCTAGGCCTCATAAACACGAATTTTCTACTTAGAGCAGTTTCGAGTGTACATTCGAAAAATACACACTCGAAAAGACTCGAATGCTATAATTTAGCTCAAGAGGTGTCTATTTTGATTGAAAACATGCTATTGATCAGGACATGTTAGTCTATAGACCCACATGATCTTGATATTTTAGCCAAATTTTGAAGTCTAGGCCACATAAACAAGATTTTTCTACTTAGAGCAGTTTCGAGTGTACATTCGAAAAATACACACTCGAAAAGACTCGAACGCTATAATTTAGCTCAAGAGTTGTTTATTTTGATTGAAAACATGCTATGATCAGGACATGTTGGTCTACTGACCCGCATGATCTTCATATGTTAGCCAAGTTTTGAAGGCTAGGCCTCATAAACACGAATTTTCTACTTAGAGCAGTTTCGAGTGTACATTCAAATAATAGACACTCGAAAAGACTCGAACGATATAATTTAGCTCAACCAGTGTCTATTTTTATTGGAAACATGCTAATGATCTGGACATGTTGGTCTATAGACCCAGATGATCTTGATATTTTAGCTAAATTTTGAAGTCTAGGCCTCATAAACAAGATTTGTCTACTTAGAGCAGTTTCGAGTGTACATTCGAAAAATACACACTCGAAAAGACTCGAACGTTATAATTTATCTCAAGAGATGTCTATTTTGATTGAAAACATGCTAATTATCAGGACATGTTGGTCTATAGACCCAATTGATCTTGATATTTTAGCCAAGTTTTGAAGCCTAGGCCTCATACACACGAATTTTCTACTTAGAGCAGTTTCGAGTGTATATTCGAAAAATACACACTCGAAAAGACTCGAACGCTATAATTTAGTTCAAGAGGTGTCTATTTTGATTGGAAACATGCTAATAATCAGGACATGTTGGTCTATAGACCCACATGATCTTGATATTTTATCCAAGTTTTGAAATCTAGGCCTCATAAACAAGATTTGTCTACTTAGAGCAGTTTCGAGTGTATAGTCGAAAAATACACACTCGAAAAGACTCGAACGCTATAATTTAGTTCAAGAGGTGTCTATTTTGATTGGAAACATGCTAATAATCAGGACATGTTGGTCTATAGACCTACATGATCTTCATATTTTAGCCAAATTTTTAAGTCTAGGCCACATAAACAAGATTTTTCTACTTATAGCAGTTTCAAGTGTACATTCGAAAAATACACACTCGAAATGAATCGAATGCTATAATTTAGCTCAAGAGGTGTCTATTTTGATTGAAAACATTCTATTGATCAGGACATGTTGGTCTATAGACCCACATGATCTTGATATTTTAGCCAAATTTTGAAGTCTAGGCCACATAAACAAGATTTTTCTACTTAGAGCAGTTTCGAGTGTACATTCGAAAAATACACACTCGAAAAGACTCGAACGCTATAATTTAGCTCAAGAGGTGTCTATTTTGATTGAAATCATGCTAATTGTCAGGACATGTTGGTCTATAGACCCACATGATCTTGATATTTTATCCAAGTTTTGAAGCCTAGGTCTCATAAACACGGATTTTCTACTTAGAGCAGTTTCGAGTGTACATTCGAATAATACACACTCGAAAAGACTCGAACGCTATAATTTAGATCAACAGGTTTCTATTTTTATTGGAAAAATGCTAATGATCAGGACATGTTGGTCTATAGATCCATATGATCTTGATATTTTAGCAAAATTTTGAAATCTAGGCCTCATAAACAAGATTTGTCTACTTGGAGCAGTTTCGAGTGTACATTCGAAAAATACACACTCGAAAAGACTCGAACGCTATAATTTAGCTCAAGAGGTGTCTATTTTGATTGAAAACATGTTAATTATCAGGACATGTTGGTCTATAGACCCACATGATCTTTATATTTTAGCCAAGTTTTGAACCCTAGGCCTCATAAACACGAATTTTCTACTTAGAGAGCAGTTTCGAGTGTACATTCGAATAATACACACTCGAAAAGACTCGAACGCTACAATTTAGCTCAACAGGTTTCTATTTTTATTGGAAACATGCTAATGATCAGGACATGTTAGTCTATAGACCCAGATGATCTTGGTATTTTAGCAAAATTTTGAAATCTAGGCCTCATAAACCAGATTTGTATACTTAGAGCAGTTTCGAGTGTACATTCAAAAAATACACACTCGAAAAGACTCGAACGCTATAATTTATCTCAAGAGGTGTCTATTTTGATTGAAAACATGCTATTGATCAGGACATGTTGGTCTATTGACCCATATGATCTTCATATGTTATCCAAGTTTTGAAGGCTAGGCCTCATAAACACGAATATTCCACTTAGAGCAGTTTCGAGTGTACATTCAAATAATAGACACTCGAAAAGACTCGAACGCTATAATTTAGCTCAACCGGTGTCTATTTTTATTGGAAACATGCTAATGATCAGGACATGTTGGTCTATAGACCCAGATGATCTTGATATTTTAGCTAAATTTTGAAGTCTAGGCATCATAAACAAGATTTGTCTACTTAGAGCAGTTTCGAGTGTACATTCGAAAAATACACACTCGAAAAGACTCGAACGTTATAATTTAGCTCAAGAGGTGTCTATTTTGATTGGAAACATGCTAATTATCAGGACATGTTGGTCTATAGACCCATATGATCTTGATATTTTATCCAAGTTTTGAAGCCTAGGCATCATACACACGAATTTTCAACTTAGAGCAGTTTCGAGTGTATATTCGAAAAATACACACTCGAAAAGACTCGAACGCTATAATTTAGCTCAAGAGGTGTCTATTTTGATTGAAAACATGTTAATAATCAGGACATGTTGGTCTATAGACCTACATGATCTTGATATTTTAACCAAATTTTGAAGTCTAGGCCACATAACAAGATTTTTCTACTTAGAGCAGTTTCAAGTGTACATTCGAAAAATACACACTCGAAATGACTCGAATGCTATAATTTAGATCAACAGGTTTCTATTTTTATTGGAAAAATGCTAATGATCAGGACATGTTGGTCTATAGATCCATATGATCTTGATATTTTAGCAAAATTTTGAAATCTAGGCCTCATAAACAAGATTTGTCTACTTGGAGCAGTTTCGAGTGTACATTCGAAAAATACACACTCGAAAAGACTCGAACGCTATAATTTAGCTCAAGAGGTGTCTATTTTGATTGAAAACATGTTAATTATCAGGACATGTTGGTCTATAGACCCACATGATCTTTATATTTTAGCCAAGTTTTGAACCCTAGGCCTCATAAACACGAATTTTCTACTTAGAGAGCAGTTTCGAGTGTACATTCGAATAATACACACTCGAAAAGACTCGAACGCTACAATTTAGCTCAACAGGTTTCTATTTTTATTGGAAACATGCTAATGATCAGGACATGTTGGTCTATAGACCCAGATGATCTTGATATTTTAGCAAAATTTTGAAATCTAGGCCTCATAAACAAGATTTGTCTACTTAGAGCAGTTTCGAGTGTACATTCGAAAAATACACACTCGAAAAGACTCGAACGCTATAATTTAGCTCAAGAGGTGTCTATTTTGATTGAAAACATGCTATTGATCAGGACATGTTGGTCTATAGACCCACATGATCTTGATATGTTAGCCAAGTTTTGAAGTCTAGGCCTCATAAACACGAATTTTCTACTTAGAGCAGTTTCGAGTGTACATTCAAATAATACACACTCGAAAAGACTCGAACGCTATAATTTAGCTCAACCGGTGTCTATTTTTATTGGAAACATGCTAATGATCAGGACATGTTGGTCTATAGACCCACATGATCTTGATATTTTAGCCAAATTTTGAAGTCTAGGCCACATAAAAAAGATTTTTCTACTTAGAGCAGTTTCGAGTGTACATTCGAAAAATACACACTCGAAAAGACTCGAACGCTATAATTTAGCTCAAGAAGTGTCTATTTTGATTGAAAACATGCTAATTATCAGGACATGTTGGTCTATAGACCCACGTGATCTTGATATTTTATCCAAATTTTGAAGTCTAGGCCACATAAACAAGATTTTTCTACTTAGAGCAGTTTCGAGTGTACATTCGAAAAATACACACTCGAAAAGACTCGAACGCTATAATTTAGCTCAAGAGGGGTCTATTTTGATTGAAAACATGCTTATTATCAGGACATGTTGGTCTATAGACCCACATGATCTTGATATTTTATCCAAATTTTGAAGTCTAGGCCACATAAACAAGATTTTTCTACTTAGAGCAGTTTCGAGTGTACATTCGAAAAATACACACTCGAAAAGACTCGAACGCTATAATTTAGCTCAAGAGGTGTCTATTTTGATTGAAAACATGCTATTGATAAGGACATGTTGGTCTATAGACCCACACTATCTTGATATGTTAGCCAAATTTTGAAGTCTAGGCCACATAAACAAGACTTTTCTACTTAGAGCAGTTTCGAGTGTACATTCGAAAAATACACACTCGAAAAGACTCGAACGCTATAATTTAGCTCAAGAGGTGTCTATTTTGATTGAAAACATGCTAATTATCAGGACATGTTGGTCTATAGACCCACATGATCTTGATATTTTATCCAAGTTTTGAATCCTAGGCTTCATAAACACAAATTTTCTACTTAGAGCAGTTTCGAGTGTACATTCGAAAAATACACACTCGAAAAGACTAGAACGCTATAATTTAGCTCAAGAGGTGTCTATTTTGATTGGAAACATTCTAATGATCAGGACATGTTGGTCTATAGACCCACATGATCTTGATATTTTATCCAAATTTTGAAGTCTAGGCCACATAAACAAGATTTTTCTACTTAGAGCAGTTTCGAGTGTACATTCGAAAAATACACACTCGAAAAGACTCGAACGCTATAATTTAGCTCAACCGATGTCTATTTTGATTGAAAACATGCTAATTATCAGGACATATTGGTCTATAGACCCAAATGATCTTGATATTTTAGACAAGTTTCGAAGCCTAGGCCTCATAAACAAGAATTTTCTACTTAGAGCAGTTTCGAGTGTACATTCGAAAAATACACACTCGAAAAGACTATAACGCTATAATTTAGCTCAAGAGGTGTCTATTTTTATTGGAAACATGCTAATGATCAGGACATGTTGGTCTATAGACCCACATGATCTTGATATTTTAGCCAAATTTTGAAATCTAGGCCACATAAACAAGATTTTTCTACTTAGAGCAGTTTCGAGTGTACATTCGAAAAATACACACTCGAAAAGACTAGAACGCTATAATTTAGATCAAGAGGTGTCTATTTTGATTGGAAACATGCTAATGATCAGGACATGTTGGTCTATAGACCCACATGATCTTGATATTTTATCCAAATTTTGAAGTCTAGGCCACATAAACAAGATTTTTCTACTTAGAGCAGTTTCGAGTGTACATTCGAAAAATACACACTCGAAAAGACTCGAACGCTATAATTTAGCTCAAGAGGTGTCTATTTTGATTGAAAACATGCTATTGATCAGGACATGTTGGTCTATAGACCCACATGATCTTGATATTTTATCCAAGTTTTGAAGCCTAGGCTTCATAAACACGGATATTCTACTTAGAGCAGTTTCGAGTGTACATTCGAATAATACACACTCGAAAAGACTCGAACGCTATAATTTATCTTAAGAGATGTCTATTTTGATTGGAAACATGCTAATTATCAGGACATGTTGGTCTATAGACCCACATTATCTTGATATTTTATCCAAGTTTTGAAGCCTAGGCCTCATAAACACTGATATTATACTTAGAGCAGTTTCGAGTGTACATTCGAAAAATACACACTCGAAAAGACTCGAACGCTATAATTTAGCTCAAGAGGTGTCTATTTTGATTGAAAACATGCTATTGATAAGGACATGTTGGTCTATAGACCCACATGATCTTGATATTTTAGCCAAAATTTGAAGTCTAGGCCACATAAACAAGATTTTTCTACTTAGAGCAGTTTCAAGTGTACATTCAAAAAATACACACTCGAAAAGACTCGAACGCTATAATTTAGCTCCAGAGGTGTCTATTTTGATTGAAAACATGCTTATTATCAGGACATGTTGGTCTATAGACCCACATGATCTTGATATTTTATCCAAATTTTGAAGTCTAGGCCACATAAACAAGATTTTTCTACTTAGAGCAGTTTCGAGTGTACATTCGAAAAATACACACTCGAAAAGACTCGAACGCTATAATTTAGCTCAAGAGGTGTCTATTTTGATTGGAAACATGCTAATTATCAGGACATGTTGGTCTATAGACCCACATGATCTTGATATTTTATCCAAGTTTTGAACCCTAGGCCTCATAAACACGAATTTTCTACTTAGAGAGCAGTTTCGAGTGTACATTCGAATAATACACACTCGAAAAGACACGAATGCTATAATTTAGCTCAACAGGTTTCTATTTTTATTGGAAACATGCTAATGATAAGGACATGTTGGTCTATAGACCCAGATGATCTTGATATTTTAGCAAAATTTTGAAATCTAGGCCTCATAAACAAGATTTTTCTACTTAGAGCAGTTTCGAGTGTACATTCGAAAAATACACACTCGAAAAGACTCGAACCCTATAATTTATCTCAAGAGGTGTCTATTTTGATTGAAAACATTCTATTGATCAGGACATGTTGGTCTATTGACCCACATGATCTTCATATGTTAGCCAAGTTTTGAAGGCTAGGCCTCATAAACACGAATTTTCTACTTAGAGCAGTTTCGAGTGTACATTCAAATAATAGACACTCGAAAAGACTCGAACGCTATAATTTAGCTCAACCGGTGTCTATTTTTATTGGAAACATGCTAATGATCAGGACATGTTGGTCTATAGACCCAGATGATCTTGATATTTTAGCTAAATTTTGAAGTCTAGGCCTCATAAACAAGATTTGTCTACTTAGAGCAGTTTCGAGTGTACATTCGAAAAATACACACTCGAAAAGACTCGAACGTTATAATTTATCTCAAGAGATGTCTATTTTGATTGAAAACATGCTAATTATCAGGACATGTTGGTCTATAGACCCAATTGATCTTGATATTTTAGCCAAGTTTTGAAGCCTAGGCCTCATACACACGAATTTTCTACTTAGAGCAGTTTCGAGTGTATATTCGAAAAATACACACTCGAAAAGACTCGAACGCTATAATTTAGTTCAAGAGGTGTCTATTTTGATTGGAAACATGCTAATAATCAGGACATGTTGGTCTATAGACCCACATGATCTTGATATTTTATCCAAGTTTTGAAATCTAGGCCTCATAAACAAGATTTGTCTACTTAGAGCAGTTTCGAGTGTATAGTCGAAAAATACACACTCGAAAAGACTCGAACGCTATAATTTAGTTCAAGAGGTGTCTATTTTGATTGGAAACATGCTAATAATCAGGACATGTTGGTCTATAGACCTACATGATCTTCATATTTTAGCCAAATTTTTAAGTCTAGGCCACATAAACAAGATTTTTCTACTTATAGCAGTTTCAAGTGTACATTCGAAAAATACACACTCGAAATGAATCGAATGCTATAATTTAGCTCAAGAGGTGTCTATTTTGATTGAAAACATTCTATTGATCAGGACATGTTGGTCTATAGACCCACATGATCTTGATATTTTAGCCAAATTTTGAAGTCTAGGCCACATAAACAAGATTTTTCTACTTAGAGCAGTTTCGAGTGTACATTCGAAAAATACACACTCGAAAAGACTCGAACGCTATAATTTAGCTCAAGAGGTGTCTATTTTGATTGAAATCATGCTAATTGTCAGGACATGTTGGTCTATAGACCCACATGATCTTGATATTTTATCCAAGTTTTGAAGCCTAGGTCTCATAAACACGGATTTTCTACTTAGAGCAGTTTCGAGTGTACATTCGAATAATACACACTCGAAAAGACTCGAACGCTATAATTTAGATCAACAGGTTTCTATTTTTATTGGAAACATGCTAATGATCAGGACATGTTGGTCTATAGATCCATATGATCTTGATATTTTAGCAAAATTTTGAAATCTAGGCCTCATAAACAAGATTTGTCTACTTGGAGCAGTTTCGAGTGTACATTCGAAAAATACACACTCGAAAAGACTCGAACGCTATAATTTAGCTCAAGAGGTGTCTATTTTGATTGAAAACATGCTATTGATCAGGACATGTTGGTCTATACACCCACATGATCTTGATATTTTATCCAAATTTTGAAGTCTAGGCCACATAAACAAGATTTTTCTACTTAGAGCAGTATCGAGTGTACATTCGAAAAATACACACTCGAAAAGACTCGAACGCTATAATTTAGCTCAAGAGGTGTCTATTTTGATTTAAAACATGCTAATTATCAGGACATGTTGGTCTGTAGACCCACATGATCTTGATATTTTATCCAAGTTTTGAACCCTAGGCCTCATAAACACGAATTTTCTACTTAGAGAGCAGTTTCGAGTGTACATTCGAATAATACACACTCGAAAAGACTCGAATGCTATAATTTAGCTCAACAGGTTTCTATTTTTATTGGAAACATGCTAATGATCAGGACATGTTGGTCTATAGACCCAGATGATCTTGATATTTTAGCAAAATTTTGAAATCTAGGCCTCATAAACAAGATTTGTCTACTTAGAGCAGTTTCGAGTGTATAGTCGAAAAATACACAATCGAAAAGACTCGAACGCTATAATTTAGCTCAAGAGGTGTCTATTTTGATTGAAAACATGCTATTGATCAGGACGTGTTGGTTTATTGACCCACATGATCTTCATATGTTAGCCAAGTTTTGAAGCCTAGGCCTCATAAACACGGATTTTCTACTTAGAGTAGTTTCGAGTGTACATTCAAATAATAGACACTCGAAAAGACTCGAACGCTATAATTTAGCTCAACCGGTGTCTATTTTTATTGGAAACATGCTAATGATCAGGACATGTTGGTCTATAGACCCAGATGATCTTGAATTTTAGCTAAATTTTGAAATCTAGGCCTCATAAACAAGATTTGTCTACTTGGAGCAGTTTCGAGTGTACATTCGAAAAATACACACTCGAAAAGACTCGAACGCTATAATTTAGCTCAAGAGGTGTCTATTTTTATTGGAAACATGCTATTGATCAGGACATGTTGGTCTATAGACCCACATGATCTTGATATTTTATCCAAATTTTGAAGTCTAGGCCACATAAACAAGATTTTTCTACTTAGAGCAGTTTCGAGTGTACATTCGAAAAATACACACTCGAAAAGACTCGAACGCTATAATTTAGCTCAAGAGGTGTCTATTTTGATTGAAATCATGCTAATTGTCAGGACATGTTGGTCTATAGACCCACATGATCTTGATATTTTATCCAAGTTTTGAAGCCTAGGTCTCATAAACACGGATTTTCTACTTAGAGCAGTTTCGAGTGTACATTCGAATAATACACACTCGAAAAGACTCGAACGCTATAATTTAGATCAACAGGTTTCTATTTTTATTGGAAACATGCTAATGATCAGGACATGTTGGTCTATAGATCCATATGATCTTGATATTTTAGCAAAATTTTGAAATCTAGGCCTCATAAACAAGATTTTTCTACTTAGAGCAGTTTCGAGTGTACATTCGAAAAATACACACTCGAAAAGACTAGAACGCTATAATTTAGCTCAAGAGGTATCTATTTTGATTGGAAACATGCTAATGATCAGGACATGTTGGTCTATAGACCCACATGATCTTGATATTTTAGCCAAATTTTGAATTCTAGGCCACATAAACAAGATTTTTCTACTTAGAGCAGTTTCGAGTGTACATTCGAATAATACACACTCGAAAAGACTCGAACGCTATAATTTAGATCAACAGGTTTCTATTTTTATTGGAAACATGCTAATGATCAGGACATGTTGGTCTATAGATCCATATGATCTTGATATTTTAGCAAAATTTTGAAATCTAGGCCTCATAAACAAGATTTTTCTACTTAGAGCAGTTTCGAGTGTACATTCGAAAAATACACACTCGAAAAGACTAGAACGCTATAATTTAGATCAAGAGGTGTCTATTTTGATTGGAAACATGCTAATGATCAGGACATGTTGGTCTATAGACCCACATGATCTTGATATTTTAGCCAAATTTTGAAGTCTAGGCCACATAAACAAGATTATTCTACTTAGAGCAGTTTCGAGTGTACATTCGAAAAATACACACTCGAAAAGACTCGAACGCTATAATTTAGCTCAAGAGGTGTCTATTTTGATTGAAAACATGCTATTGATCAGGACATGTTGGTCTATAGACCCACATGATCTTGATATTTTATCCAAGTTTTGAAGCCTAGGCTTCATAAACACGGATATTCTACTTAGAGCAGTTTCGAGTGTACATTCGAATAATACACACTCGAAAAGACTCGAACGCTATAATTTAGCTCAAGAGGTGTCTATTTTGATTGAAAACATGCTAATTATCAGGACATGTTGGTCTATAGACCCACATGATCTTGATATTTTAGCCAAGTTTTGAATCCTAGGCCTCATAAACACAAATTTTCTACTTAGAGCAGTTTCGAGTGTACATTCGAAAAATACACACTCGAAAAGACTAGAACGCTATAATTTAGCTCAATAGGTGTCTATATTGATTGGAAACATGCTAATGATCAGGACATGTTGGTCTATAGACCCACATGATCTTGATATTTTAGCCAAATTTTGAAGTCTAGGCCACATAAACAAGATTTTTCTACTTAGAGCAGTTTCGAGTGTACATTCGAAAAATACACACTCGAAAAGACTAGAACGCTATAATTTAGCTCAAGAGGTGTCTATTTTGATCGGAAACATGCTAATGAACAGGACATGTTGGTCTATAGACCCACATGATCTTGATATTTTAGCCAAATTTTGAAGTCTAGGCCACATAAACAAGATTTTTCTACTTAGAGCAGTTTCGAGTGTACATTCAAAAAATACACACTCGAAAAGACTCGAACGCTATAATTTAGCTCAACCGATGTCTATTTTGATTGAAAACATGCTAATTATCAGGACATGTTGGTCTATAGACCCACATGATCTAGATATTTTAGCCAAGTTTTGAAGCCTAGGCCTCATAAACACGAATTTTCTACTTAGAGCAGTTTCGAGTGTACATTAGCAAAATACACACTCGAAAAGACTCGAACGCTATAATTTAGCTCAAGAGGTGTCTATTTTTATTGGAAACATGCTAATGATCAGGACATGTTGGTCTATAGACCCACATGATCTTGATATTTTAGCCAAATTTTGAAGTCTAGGCCACATAAAAAAGATTTTTCTACTTAGAGCAGTTTCGAGTGTACATTCGAAAAATACACACTTGAAAAGACTCGAAGGCTATAATTTAGCTCAACCGATGTCTATTTTGATTGAAAACATGCTAATTATCAGGACATGTTGGTCTATAGACCCACATGATCTTGATATTTTAGCCAAGTTTTGAAGCCTAGGCCTCATAAACACGAATTTTCTACTTAGAGCAGTTTCGAGTGTACATTCGAATAATACACACTCGAAAAGACTCGAACGCTATAATTTAGCTCAACAGGTTTCTATTTTTATTGGAAACATGCTAATGATCAGGACAAGTTGGTCTATAGACCCATATGATCTTGATATTTTAGCAAAATTTTGAAATCTAGGCCTCATAAACAAGATTTGTCTACTTAGAGCAGTTTCGAGTGTACATTCGAAAAATACACACTCGAAAAGACTCGAACGCTATAATTTAGCTCAAGATGTGTCTATTTTGATTGAAAACATGCTATTGATCAGGACATGTTGGTCTATAGACCCACATGATCTTGATATTTTATCCAAGTTTTGAATCCTAGGCCTCATAAACACGAATTTTTTACTTAGAGCAGTTTCGAGTGTACATTCGAATAATACACACTCGAAAAGACTCGAACGCTATAATTTAGCTCAAGAGGTGTCTATTTTGATTGAAAACATGCTATTGATCATGACATGTTGGTTTATAGACCCACATGATCTTGATATTTTAGCCAAGTTTTGAAGCCTAGGCCTCATAAACACGAATTTTCTACTTAGAGCAGTTTCGAGTGTACATTCGAATAATACACACTCGAAAAGACTCGAACGCTATAATTTAGCTCAACAGGTTTCTATTTTTATTGGAAACATGCTAATGATCAGGACATGTTGGTCTATAGACCCAGATGATCTTGATATTTTAGCAAAATTTTGAAATCTAGGCCTCATAAACAAGATTTGTCTACTTAGAGCAATTTCGAGTGTACATTCAAAAAGTACACACTCGAAAAGACTCGAACGCTATAATTTAGCTCAAGAGGTGTCTATTTTGATTGAAAACATGCTAATTATCAGGACATGTTGGTCTATAGACCCACATGATCTTGATATTTTATCCAAGTTTTGAACCCTAGGCCTCATAAACACGAATTTTCTACATAGAGAGCAGTTTCGAGTGTACATTCGAATAATACACACTCGAAAAGACTCGAACGCTATAATTTAGCTCAAGAGGTATCTATTTTGATTGGAAACATGCTAATGATCAGGACATGTCGGTCTATAGACCCACATGATCTTGATATTTTAGCCAAATTTTGAAGTCTAGGCCACATAAACAAGATTTCTCTACTTAGAGCAGTTTCGAGTGTACATTCGAAAAATACACACTCGAAAAGACTCGAACGCTATAATTTAGCTCAAGAGGTGTCTATTTTGATTGAAAACATGCTAATTATCAGGACATGTTGGTCTATAGACCCACATGATCTTGATATTTTATCCAAGTTTTGAAGCCTAGGCCTCATAAACACGAATTTTCTACTTAGAGCAGTTTTGAGTGTACATTCTAATAATACACACTCGAAAAGACTCGAACACTATAATTTAGATCAACAGGTTTCTATTTTTATTGGAAACATGCTAATGAACATGACATGTTGGTCTATAGATCCAGATGATCTTGATATTTTAGCAAAATTTTGAAATCTAGGCCTCATAAACAAGATTTGTCTACTTGGAGCAGTTTCGAGTGTACATTCGAAAAATACACACTCGAAAAGACTCGAACGCTATAATTTAGCTCAAGAGGTGTCTATTTTTATTGAAAACATGCTATTGATCAGGACATGTTGGTCTATAGACCCACATGATTTTTATATTTTAGCCAAATTTTGAAGTCTAGGCCACATAAACAAGATTTTTCTACTTAGAGCAGTTTCGAGTGTACATTCGAAAAATACACACTCGAAAAGACTCGAACGCTATAATTTAGCTCAAGAGGTGTCTATTTTGATTGAAATCATGCTAATTGTCAGGACATGTTGGTCTATAGACCCACATGATCTTGATATTTTATCCAAGTTTTGAAGCCTAGGTCTCATAAACACGGATTTTCTACTTAGAGCAGTTTCGAGTGTACATTCGAATAATACACACTCGAAAAGACTCGAACGCTATAATTTAGATCAACAGGTTTCTATTTTTATTGGAAAAATGCTAATGATCAGGACATGTTGGTCTATAGATCCATATGATCTTGATATTTTAGCAAAATTTTGAAATCTAGGCCTCATAAACAAGATTTGTCTACTTGGAGCAGTTTCGAGTGTACATTCGAAAAATACACACTCGAAAAGACTCGAACGCTATAATTTAGCTCAAGAGGTGTCTATTTTGATTGAAATCATGCTAATTGTCAGGACATGTTGGTCTATAGACCCACATGATCTTGATATTTTATCCAAGTTTTGAAGCCTAGGTCTCATAAACACGGATTTTCTACTTAGAGCAGTTTCGAGTGTACATTCGAATAATACACACTCGAAAAGACTCGAACGCTATAATTTAGATCAACAGGTTTCTATTTTTATTGGAAACATGCTAATGATCAGGACATGTTGGTCTATAGATCCATATGATCTTGATATTTTAGCAAAATTTTGAAATCTAGGCCTCATAAACAAGATTTGTCTACTTGGAGCAGTTTCGAGTGTACATTCGAAAAATACACACTCGAAAAGACTCGAACGCTATAATTTAGCTCAAGAGGTGTCTATTTTGATTGAAAACATGCTATTGATCAGGACATGTTGGTCTATACACCCACATGATCTTGATATTTTATCCAAATTTTGAAGTCTAGGCCACATAAACAAGATTTTTCTACTTAGAGCAGTATCGAGTGTACATTCGAAAAATACACACTCGAAAAGACTCGAACGCTATAATTTAGCTCAAGAGGTGTCTATTTTGATTTAAAACATGCTAATTATCAGGACATGTTGGTCTGTAGACCCACATGATCTTGATATTTTATCCAAGTTTTGAACCCTAGGCCTCATAAACACGAATTTTCTACTTAGAGAGCAGTTTCGAGTGTACATTCGAATAATACACACTCGAAAAGACTCGAATGCTATAATTTAGCTCAACAAGTTTCTATTTTTATTGGAAACATGCTAATGATCAGGACATGTTGGTCTATAGACCCAGATGATCTTGATATTTTAGCAAAATTTTGAAATCTAGGCCTCATAAACAAGATTTGTCTACTTAGAGCAGTTTCGAGTGTATAGTCGAAAAATACACAATCGAAAAGACTCGAACGCTATAATTTAGCTCAAGAGGTGTCTATTTTGATTGAAAACATGCTATTGATCAGGACGTGTTGGTCTATTGACCCACATGATCTTCATATGTTAGCCAAGTTTTGAAGCCTAGGCCTCATAAACACGGATTTTCTACTTAGAGTAGTTTCGAGTGTACATTCAAATAATAGACACTCGAAAAGACTCGAACGCTATAATTTAGCTCAACCGGTGTCTATTTTTATTGGAAACATGCTAATGATCAGGACATGTTGGTCTATAGACCCAGATGATCTTGAATTTTAGCTAAATTTTGAAATCTAGGCCTCATAAACAAGATTTGTCTACTTAGAGCAGTTTCGAGTGTACATTCGAAAAATACACACTCGAAAAGACTCGAACGCTATAATTTAGCTCAAGAGGTGTCTATTTTGATTTAAAACATGCTAATTATCAGGACATGTTGGTCTATAGACCCACATGATCTTGATATTTTAGCCAAGTTTTGAAGCCTAGGCCTCATAAACACGAATTTTCTACTTAGAGCAGTTTCGAGTGTACATTCGAAAAATACACTCTCGAAAAGACTCGAACGCTATAATTTAGCTCAAGAGGTGTCTATTTTGATTGGAAACATGCTAATTATCAGGACATGTTGGTCTATAGACCCACATGATCTTGATATTTTATCCAAGTTTTGAACCCTAGGCCTCATAAACACGAATTTTCTACTTAGAGAGCAGTTTCGAGTGTACATTCGAATAATACACACTCGAAAAGACTCGAACGCTATAATTTAGCTCAACAGGTTTCTATTTTTATTAGAAACATGCTAATGATCAGGACATGTTGGTCTATAGACCCAGATGAGCTTGATATTTTAGCAAAATTTTGAAATCTAGGCCTCATAAACAAGATTTGTCTACTTAGACCAGTATCGAGTGTACATTCGAAAAATACACACTCGAAAAGACTCGAACGCTATAATTTAGCTCAAGAGGTGTCTATTTTGAATGAAAACATGCTAATTATCAGGACATGTTGGTCTATAGACCCACATGATCTTGATATTTTATCCAAATTTTGAAGTCTTGGCCACATAAACAAGATTTTTTACTTAGAGCAGTTTCGAGTGTACACTCGAAAAATACACACTCGAAAAGACTCGAACGCTATAATTTAGCTCAAGAGGTGTCTATTTTGAATGAAAACATGCTAATTATCAGGACATGTTGGTCTATAGACCCACATGATCTTGATATTTTATCCAAGTTTTGAAGCCTAGGCCTCATAAACACGGATTTTCTACTTAGATCAGTTTCGAGTGCATTCGAATAATACACACTCGAAAAGACTCGAACACTATAATTTAGATCAACAGGTTTCTATTTTTATTGGAAACATGCTAATGATCAGGACATGTTGGTCTATAGATCCAGATGATCTTGATATTTTAGCAAAATTTTGAAATCTAGGCCTCATAAACAAGATTTGTCTACTTAGAGCAGTTTCGAGTGTACATTCGAAAAATACACACTCGAAAAGACTCGAACGCTATAGTTTAGCTCAAGAGGTATCTATTTTGATTGAAAACATGCTATTGATCAGGACATGTTGGTCTATTGACCCACATGATCTTGATATTTTAGCCAAATTTTGAAGTCTAGGCCACATAAACAAGATTTTTCTACTTAGAGCAGTTTCGAGTGTACATTCGAAAAATACACACTCGAAAAGACTCGAACGCTATAATTTAGCTCAAGAGGTGTCTATTTTGATTTAAAACATGCTAATTATCAGGACATGTTGGTCTATAGACCCACATGATCTTGATATTTTATCCAAGTTTTGAACCCTAGGCCTCATAAACACGAATTTTCTACATAGACAGCAGTTTCGAGTGTACATTCGAATAATACACACTCGAAAAGACTCGAACGCTATAATTTAGCTCAAGAGGTATCTATTTTGATTGGAAACATGCTAATGATCAGGACATGTCGGTCTATAGACCCACATGATCTTGATATTTTAGCCAAATTTTGAAGTCTAGGCCACATAAACAAGATTTTTCTACTTAGAGCAGTTTCGAGTGTACATTCGAAAAATACACACTCGAAAAGACTCGAACGCTATAATTTAGCTCAAGAGGTGTCTATTTTGATTGAAAACATGCTAATTATCAGGACATGTTGGTCTATAGACCCACATGATCTTGATATTTTATCCAAGTTTTGAAGCCTAGGCCTCATAAACACGAATTTGCTACTTAGAGCAGTTTCGAGTGTACATTCTAATAATACATACTCGAAAAGACTCGAATGCTATAATTTAGTCAACAGGTTTCTATTTTTATTGGAAACATGCTAATGATCAGGACATGTTGGTCTATAGATCCAGATGATCTTGATATTTTAGCAAAATTTTGAAATCTAGGCCTCATAAACAAGATTTGTCTACTTGGAGCAGTTTCGAGTGTACATTCGAAAAATACACACTCGAAAAGACTCGAACGCTATAATTTAGCTCAAGAGGTGTCTATTTTGATTGAAAACATGCTATTGATCAGGACATGTTTGTCTATAGACCCACATGATCTTGATATTTTAGCCAAATTTTGAAGTCTAGGCCACATAAACAAGATTTTTCTACTTAGAGCAGTTTCGAGTGTACATTCGAAAAATACACACTCGAAAAGACTCGAACGCTATAATTTAGCTCAAGAGGTTTCTATTTTTTTTTTGAAACATGCTAATGATCAGGACATGTTGGTCTATAAACCCAGATGATCTTGATATTTTAGCAAAATTTTGAAATCTAGGCCTCATAAACAAAATTTGTCTACTTAGAGCAGTTTCGAGTGTACATTCGAAAAATACACACTCGAAAAGACTCGAACGCTATAATTTAGCTCAAGAGGTGTCTATTTTGATTGAAAACATGCTATTGATCAGGACATGTTGGTCTATAGACCCACATGATCTTGATATTTTAGCCAAGTTTTGAAGGCTAGGCCTCATAAACACGAATTTTCTACTTAGAGCAGTTTCGAGTGTACATTCGAATAATACACACTCGAAAAGACTCGAACGCTATAATTTAGCTCAACAGGTTTCTATTTTTATTGGAAACATGCTAATGATCAGGACATGTTGGTCTATAGACCCAGATGATCTTGATATTTTAGAAAAAATTTGAAATCTAGGCCTCATAAACAAGATTTGTCTACTTAGAGTAGTTTCGAGTGTACATTCGAAAAATACACACTCGAAAAGACTCGAACGCAATAATTTAGCTCAAGAGGTGACTATTTTGATTGAAAACATGCTAATTATCAGGACATGTTGGTCTATAGACCCACATGATCTTGATATTTTAGCCAAGTTTTGAAGGCTAGGCCTCATAAACACGAATTTTCTACTTAGAGCAGTTTCGAGTGTACATTCGAATAATACACACTCGAAAAGACTCGAACGCTATAATTTAGCTCAACAGGTTTCTATTTTTATTGGAAACATGCTAATGATCAGGACATGTTGGTCTATAGACCCAGATGATCTTGATATTTTAGCAAAATTTTGAAATCTAGGCCTCATAAACAAGATTTGTCTACTTACAGCAGTTTCGAGTGTACATTCGAAAAATACACACTCGAAAAGACTCGAACGCTATAATTTAGCTCAAGAGGTGTCTATTTTGATTGAAAACATGCTAATTATCAGGACATGTTGGTCTATAGACCCACATGATCTTTATATTTTAGCCAAGTTTTGAACCCTAGGCCTCATAAACACGAATTTTCTACTTAGAGAGCAGTTTCGAGTGTACATTCGAATAATACACACTCGAAAAGACTCGAACGCTACAATTTAGCTCAACAGGTTTCTATTTTTATTGGAAACATGCTAATGATCAGGACATGTTAGTCTATAGACCCAGATGATCTTGGTATTTTAGCAAAATTTTGAAATCTAGGCCTCATAAACCAGATTTGTATACTTAGAGCAGTTTCGAGTGTACATTCAAAAAATACACACTCGAAAAGACTCGAACGCTATAATTTATCTCAAGAGGTGTCTATTTTGATTGAAAACATGCTATTGATCAGGACATATTGGTCTATTGACCCATATGATCTTCATATGTTATCCAAGTTTTGAAGGCTAGGCCTCATAAACACGAATATTCAACTTAGAGCAGTTTCGAGTGTACATTCAAATAATAGACACTCGAAAAGACTCGAACGCTATAATTTAGCTCAACC
The DNA here is from genome assembly GCF_003573695.1 of Papaver somniferum. Taxonomy (NCBI): domain Eukaryota; kingdom Viridiplantae; phylum Streptophyta; class Magnoliopsida; order Ranunculales; family Papaveraceae; genus Papaver; species Papaver somniferum. The sequence goes on along the minus strand of NW_020619492.1, from coordinate 476,509 downwards.
GGTGTCTATTTTTATTGGAAACATGCTAATGATCAGGACATGTTGGTCTATAGACCCAGATGATCTTGATATTTTAGCTAAATTTTGAAGTCTAGGCATCATAAACAAGATTTGTCTACTTAGAGCAGTTTCGAGTGTACATTCGAAAAATACACACTCGAAAAGACTCGAACGTTATAATTTAGCTCAAGAGGTGTCTATTTTGATTGGAAACATGCTAATTATCAGGACATGTTGGTCTATAGACCCATATGATCTTGATATTTTATCCAAGTTTTGAAGCCTAGGCATCATACACACGAATTTTCAACTTAGAGCAGTTTCGAGTGTATATTCGAAAAATACACACTCGAAAAGACTCGAACGCTATAATTTAGCTCAAGAGGTGTCTATTTTGATTGGAAACATGTTAATAATCAGGACATGTTGGTCTATAGACCTACATGATCTTGATATTTTAACCAAATTTTGAAGTCTAGGCCACATAACAAGATTTTTCTACTTAGAGCAGTTTCAAGTGTACATTCGAAAAATATACACTCGAAATGACTCGAATGCTATAATTTAGCTCAAGAGGTGTCTATTTTGATTGAAAACATTCTATTGATCAGGACATGTTGGTCTATAGACCCACATGATCTTGATATATTAGCCAAATTTTGAAGTCTAGGCCACATAAACAAGATTTTTCTACTTAGAGCAGTTTCGAGTGTACATTCGAAAAATACACACTCGAAAAGACTCGAACGCTATAATTTAGCTCAAGAGGTGTCTATTTTGATTGAAAACATGCTAATTATCAGGACATGTTGGTCTATAGACCCACATGATCTTGATAATTTATCCAAGTTTTAAAGCCTAGGCCTCATAAACACGAATTTTCTACTTAGAGCAGTTTCGAGTGTACATTCGAAAAATACACACTCGAAAAGAATAGTACGCTATAATTTAGCTCAAGAAGTGTCTATTTTGATTGGAAACATGCTAATGATTAGGAAATGTTGGTCTATAGACCCACATGATCTTGATATTTTAGCCAAATTTTGAAGTTTAGGCCACATAAACAAGATTTTTCTACTTAGAGCAGTTTCGAGTGTACATTCGAAAAATACACACTCGAAAAGACTCGAACGCTATAATTTAGCTCAAGAGGTGTCTATTTTGATTGAAAACATGTTAATTATGAGGACATGTTGGTCTATAGACCCACATGATCTTGATATTTTATCCAAGTTTTGAAGCCTAGGCCTCATAAACACGAATTTTCTACTTAGAGCAGTTTCGAGTGTACATTCGAAAAATACACACTCGAAAAGACTCGAACGCTATAATTTAGCTCAAGAGGTGTCTATTTTGATTGGAAACATGCAAATGATCAGGACATGTTGGTCTATAGACCCACATGATCTTGATATTACAGCCAAATTTCGAAGTCTAGGCCACATAAACAAGATTTTTCTACTTAGAGCAGTTTCGAGTGTACATTCGAAAAATACACACTCGAAAAGACTCGAACGCTATAATTTAGCTCAAGAGGTGTCTATTTTGATTTAAAACATGCTAATTATCAGGACATGTTGGTCTATAGACCCACATGATCTTGAAATTTTATCCAAGTTTTAAAGCCTAGGCCTCATAAACACGAATTTTCTACTTAGAGCAGTTTCGAGTGTACATTCGAATAATACACACTCGAAAAGACTCGAACGCTATAATTTAGCTCAACAGGTTTCTATTTTTATTGGAAACATGCTAATGATCAGGACATGTTGGTCTATAGACCCATATGATCTTGATATTTTAGCAAAATTTTAAAATCTAGGCCTCATAAACAAGATTTGTCTATTTAGAGCAGTTTCGAGTGTACATTCGAAAAATACACACTCGAAAAGACTCGAACGCTATAATTTATCTCAAGAGGTGTCTATTTTGATTGAAAACATGCTATTGATCAGGACATGTTGGTCTATAGACCCACATGATCTTGATATGTTAGCCAAGTTTTGAAGGCTATGCCTCATAAACACGAATTTTCTACTTAGAGCAGTTTCGAGTGTACATTCAAATAATACACACTCGAAAAGACTCGAATGCTATAATTTAGCTCAACCGGTGTCTATTTTTATTGGAAACATGCTAATGATCAGGACATGTTGGTCTATAGACCCAGATGATCTTGATATTTTAGCTAAATTTTGAAGTCTAGGCCTCACAAACAAGATTTGTCTACTTAGAGCAGTTTCGAGTGTACATTCGAAAAATACACACTCGAAAAGACTCGAACGTTATAATTTAGCTCAAGAGATGTCTATTTTGATTGGAAACATGCTAATGATCAGGACATGTTGGTCTATAGACCCACATGATCTTGATATTTTAGCCAAATTTTGAAGTCTAGGCCACATAAACAAGATTTTCTACTTAGAGCAGTTTCGAGTGTACATTCGAAAAATACACACTCGAAAAGACTCGAACACTATAATTTAGCTCAAGAGGTGTCTATTTTGATTGAAAACATGCTATTGATCAGGACATGTTGGTCTATAGACCCACATGATCTTGATATTTTAGCCAAATTTTGAAGTCTAGGCCACATAAACAAGATTTTTCTACTTAGAGCAGTTTCGAGTGTACATTCGAAAAATACACACTCGAAAAGACTAGAACGCTATAATTTAGCTCAAGAGGTGTCTATATTGATTGGAAACATGCTATTGATCAGGACATGTTGGTCTATAGACCCACATGATCTTGATATTTTATCCAAATTTTGAAGTCTAGGCCACATAAACAAGATTTTTCTACTTAGAGCAGTTTCGAGTGTACATTCGAAAAATACACACTCGAAAAGACTCGAACACTATAATTTATCTCAAGAGGTGTCTATTTTGATTGAAAACATGCTATTGATCAGGACATGTTGGTCTATAGACCCACATGATCTTGATATGTTAGCCAAGTTTTGAAGGCTAGGCCTCATAAACACGAATTTTCTACTTAGAGCAGTTTCGAGTGTACATTCAAATAATAGACACTCGAAAAGACTCGAACGCTATAATTTAGCTCAACCGGTGTCTATTTTTATTGGAAACATGCTAATGATCAGGACATGTTGGTCTATAGACCCAGATGATCTTGATATTTTAGCTAAATTTTGAAGTCTAGGCATCATAAACAAGATTTGTCTACTTAGAGCAGTTTCGAGTGTACATTCGAAAAATACACACTCGAAAAGACTCGAACGTTATAATTTAGCTCAAGAGGTGTCTATTTTGATTGGAAACATGCTAATTATCAGGACATGTTGGTCTATAGACCCATATGATCTTGATATTTTATCCAAGTTTTGAAGCCTAGGCATCATACACACGAATTTTCAACTTAGAGCAGTTTCGAGTGTATATTCGAAAAATACACACTCGAAAAGACTCGAACGCTATAATTTAGCTCAAGAGGTGTCTATTTTGATTGAAAACATGTTAATAATCAGGACATGTTGGTCTATAGACCTACATGATCTTGATATTTTAACCAAATTTTGAAGTCTAGGCCACATAACAAGATTTTTCTACTTAGAGCAGTTTCAAGTGTACATTCGAAAAATACACACTCGAAATGACTCGAATGCTATAATTTAGATCAACAGGTTTCTATTTTTATTGGAAAAATGCTAATGATCAGGACATGTTGGTCTATAGATCCATATGATCTTGATATTTTAGCAAAATTTTGAAATCTAGGCCTCATAAACAAGATTTGTCTACTTGGAGCAGTTTCGAGTGTACATTCGAAAAATACACACTCGAAAAGACTCGAACGCTATAATTTAGCTCAAGAGGTGTCTATTTTGATTGAAAACATGTTAATTATCAGGACATGTTGGTCTATAGACCCACATGATCTTTATATTTTAGCCAAGTTTTGAACCCTAGGCCTCATAAACACGAATTTTCTACTTAGAGAGCAGTTTCGAGTGTACATTCGAATAATACACACTCGAAAAGACTCGAACGCTACAATTTAGCTCAACAGGTTTCTATTTTTATTGGAAACATGCTAATGATCAGGACATGTTAGTCTATAGACCCAGATGATCTTGGTATTTTAGCAAAATTTTGAAATCTAGGCCTCATAAACCAGATTTGTATACTTAGAGCAGTTTCGAGTGTACATTCAAAAAATACACACTCGAAAAGACTCGAACGCTATAATTTATCTCAAGAGGTGTCTATTTTGATTGAAAACATGCTATTGATCAGGACATGTTGGTCTATTGACCCATATGATCTTCATATGTTATCCAAGTTTTGAAGGCTAGGCCTCATAAACACGAATATTCCACTTAGAGCAGTTTCGAGTGTACATTCAAATAATAGACACTCGAAAAGACTCGAACGCTATAATTTAGCTCAACCGGTGTCTATTTTTATTGGAAACATGCTAATGATCAGGACATGTTGGTCTATAGACCCAGATGATCTTGATATTTTAGCTAAATTTTGAAGTCTAGGCATCATAAACAAGATTTGTCTACTTAGAGCAGTTTCGAGTGTACATTCGAAAAATACACACTCGAAAAGACTCGAACGTTATAATTTAGCTCAAGAGGTGTCTATTTTGATTGGAAACATGCTAATTATCAGGACATGTTGGTCTATAGACCCATATGATCTTGATATTTTATCCAAGTTTTGAAGCCTAGGCATCATACACACGAATTTTCAACTTAGAGCAGTTTCGAGTGTATATTCGAAAAATACACACTCGAAAAGACTCGAACGCTATAATTTAGCTCAAGAGGTGTCTATTTTGATTGGAAACATGTTAATAATCAGGACATGTTGGTCTATAGACCTACATGATCTTGATATTTTAACCAAATTTTGAAGTCTAGGCCACATAACAAGATTTTTCTACTTAGAGCAGTTTCAAGTGTACATTCGAAAAATACACACTCGAAATGACTCGAATGCTATAATTTAGCTCAAGAGGTGTCTATTTTGATTGAAAACATTCTATTGATCAGGACATGTTGGTCTATAGACCCACATGATCTTGATATATTAGCCAAATTTTGAAGTCTAGGCCACATAAACAAGAGTTTTCTACTTAGAGCAGTTTCGAGTGTACATTCGAAAAATACACACTCGAAAAGACTCGAACGCTATAATTTAGCTCAAGAGGTGTCTATTTTGATTGAAAACATGCTAATTATCAGGACATGTTGGTCTATAGACCCACATGATCTTGATATTTTAGCCAAGTTTTGAATCCTAGGCCTCATAAACACGAATTTTCTACTTAGAGCAGTTTCGAGTGTACATTCGAAAAATACACACTCGAAAAGACTAGAACGCTATAATTTAGCTCAAGAGGTGTCTATTTTGATTGGAAACATTCTAATGATCAGGACATGTTGGTCTATAGACCCACATGATCTTGATATTTTAGCCAAATTTTGAAGTCTAGGCCACATAAACAAGATTTTTCTACTTAGAGCAGTTTCGAGTGTACATTCGAAAAATACACACTCGAAAAGACTCGAACGCTATAATTTAGCTCAAGAGGTGTCTATTTTGATTGAAAACATGCTATTGATCAGGACATGTTTGTCTATAGACCCACATGATCTTGATATTTTAGCCAAGTTTTGAAGCCTAGGCCACATAAACAAGATTTTTCTACTTAGAGCAGTTTCAAGTGTACGTTCAAAAAATACACACTCGAAAAGACTCGAACGCTATAATTTAGCTCAAGAGGTGTCTATTTTGATTGAAAACATGCTAATTATCAGGACATGTTGGTATATAGACCCACATGATCTTGATATTTTATCCATGTTTTGAAGCATAGGCCTCATAAACAGGAATTTTCTACTTAGAGCAGTTTCGAGTGTACATTCGAATAATACACACTCGAAAAGACTTGAACGCTATAATTTAGCTCAACATGTTTCTATTTTTATTGGAAACATGCTAATGATCAGGACATGTTGGTCTATAGACCCAGATGATCTTGATATTTTAGCAAAATTTTGAAATCTAGGCCTCATAAACAAGATTTGTCTACTTAGAGCAGTTTCGAGTATACATTCGAAAAATACACACTCGAAAAGACTCGAACGCTATAATTTAGCTCAACAGATTTCTATTTTGATTGAAAACATGCTAATTATCAGGACATGTTGGTCTATAGACCCACATGATCTTGATATTTTAGCAAAATTTTGAAATCTAGGCCTCATAAACAAGATTTGTCTACTTAGAGCAGTTTCAAGTGTACATTCGAAAAATACACACTCGAAAAGACTCGAACGCTATAATTTAGCTCAACAGGTTTCTATTTTTATTGGAAACATGCTAATGATCAGGACATGTTGGTCTATAGACCCAGATGATCTTGATATTTTAGCAAAATTTTGAAATCTAGGCCTCATAAACAAGATTTGTCTAGTTAGAGCAGTTTCGAGTGTACATTCGAAAAATACACACTCGAAAATACTCGACCGCTATAATTTAGCTCAATAGGTGTCTATTTTGATTGAAAACATGCTATTGATCATGACATGTTGGTCTATAGACCCACATGATCTTGATACGTTACCCAAATTTTGAAGGCTAGGCCTCATAAACACGAATTTTCTATTTAGAGCAGTTTCGAGTGTACATTCAAATAATACACACTCGAAAAGACTCGAACGCTATAATTTAGCTCAACAGGTTTCTATTTTTATTGGAAACATGCTAATGATCAGGACATGTTGGTCTATAGACCCAGATGATCTTGATATTTTAGCAAAATTTTGAAATCTAGGCCTCATAAACAAGATTTGTCTACTTACAGCAGTTTCGAGTGTACATTCGAAAAATACACACTCGAAAAGACTCGAACGCTATAATTTAGCTCAAGAGGTGTCTATTTTGATTGAAAACATGCTAATTATCAGGACATGTTGGTCTATAGACCCACATGATCTTTATATTTTAGCCAAGTTTTGAACCCTAGGCCTCATAAACACGAATTTTCTACTTAAAGAGCAGTTTCGAGTGTACATTCGAATAATACACACTCGAAAAGACTCGAACGCTACAATTTAGCTCAACAGGTTTCTATTTTTATTGGAAACATGCTAATGATCAGGACATGTTAGTCTATAGACCCAGATGATCTTGGTATTTTAGCAAAATTTTGAAATCTAGGCCTCATAAACCAGATTTGTATACTTAGAGCAGTTTCGAGTGTACATTCAAAAAATACACACTCGAAAAGACTCGAACGCTATAATTTATCTCAAGAGGTGTCTATTTTGATTGAAAACATGCTATTGATCAGGACATGTTGGTCTATTGACCCATATGATCTTCATATGTTATCCAAGTTTTGAAGGCTAGGCCTCATAAACACGAATATTCAACTTAGAGCAGTTTCGAGTGTACATTCAAATAATAGACACTCGAAAAGACTCGAACGCTATAATTTAGCTCAACCGGTGTCTATTTTTATTGGAAACATGCTAATGATCAGGACATGTTGGTCTATAGACCCAGATGATCTTGATATTTTAGCTAAATTTTGAAGTCTAGGCATCATAAACAAGATTTGTCTACTTAGAGCAGTTTCGAGTGTACATTCGAAAAATACACACTCGAAAAGACTCGAACGTTATAATTTAGCTCAAGAGGTGTCTATTTTGATTGGAAACATGCTAATTATCAGGACATGTTGGTATATAGACCCATATGATCTTGATATTTTATCCAAGTTTTGAAGCCTAGGCATCATACACACGAATTTTCAACTTAGAGCAGTTTCGAGTGTATATTCGAAAAATACACACTCGAAAAGACTCGAACGCTATAATTTAGCTCAAGAGGTGTCTATTTTGATTGGAAACATGTTAATAATCAGGACATGTTGGTCTATAGACCTACATGATCTTGATATTTTAACCAAATTTTGAAGTCTAGGCCACATAACAAGATTTTTCTACTTAGAGCAGTTTCAAGTGTACATTCGAAAAATATACACTCGAAATGACTCGAATGCTATAATTTAGCTCAAGAGGTGTCTATTTTGATTGAAAACATTCTATTGATCAGGACATGTTGGTCTATAGACCCACATGATCTTGATATATTAG
>NW_020619492.1:423367-460895 GCF_003573695.1 Papaver somniferum | reverse complement strand
TGTGAGGCCTAGACTTCAAAATTTAGCCAAATCTTGATATTTTAGCTAAATTTTGAAGTCTAGGCCTCACAAACAAGATTTTTCTACTTAGAGCAGTTTCGAGTGTACATTCGAAAAATACACACTCGAAAAGACTCGGACGTTATAATTTAACTCAAGAGATGTCTATTTTGATTGAAAACATGCTAATTATCAGGACATGTTGGTCTATAAACCCACATGATCTTGATATTTTAGCCAAATTTTGAAGTCTAGGCCACATAAACAAGATTTTTCAACTTAGATCAGTTTCGAGTGTACATTCGAAAAATACACACTCGATAAGACTCGAACGCTATAATTTAGCTCAAGAGGTGTCTATTTTTATTGAAAACATGCTAATTATCAGGACATGTTGGTCTATAGACCCACATGATCTTGAAATTTTATCCATGTTTTGAAGCCTAGGCCTCATAAACACGAATTTTCTACTTAGAGCAGTTTCGAGAGTACATTCGAATAATACACACTCGAAAAGACTCGAACGCTATAATTTAGCTCAACAGGTTTCTATTTTTATTGGAAACATGCTAATGATCAGGACATGTTGGTCTATAGACCCAGATGATCTTGATATTTTAGCAAAATTTTTAAATCTAGGCCTCATAAACAAGATTTGTCTACTTACAGCAGTTTCGAGTGGACATTCGAAAAATACAGACTCGAAAAGACTCGAACGCTATAATTTAGCTCAAGAGGTGTCTATTTTGATTGGAAACATGCTAATGATCAAGACATGTTGGCCTATAGACCCACATGATCTTGATATTTTAGCCAAATTTTGAAGTCTAGGCCTCATAAACAAGATTTGTCTACTTAGAGCAGTTTGGAGTGTATATTCGAAAAATACACACTCGAAAAGACTCGAACGCTATAATTTAGCTCAACAGGTGTCTATTTTGATTGAAAACATGCTAATTATCAGGACATGTTGGTCTATAGACCCACATGATCTTGATATTTTATCCAAGTTTTGAAGCCTAGGCCTCATAAACACGAAATTTCTACTTATAGCAGTTTCGAGTGTACATTCGAATAATACACACTCGAATAGACTCGAACGCTATAATATAGCTCAACAGGTTTCTATTTTTATTGGAAACATGCTAATGATCAGGACATGTTGGTCTATAGACCCAGATGATCTTGATATTTTATCAAAATTTTGAAATCTAGGCCTTATAAAAAAGATTTGTCTACTTAGAGCAGTTTCGAGTGTACATTCGAAAAATACACACTCGAAAAGACTCGAACGCTATAATTTAGCTCAACAGGTTTCTATTTTGATTGGAAACATGCTAATGATCAGGACATGTTGGTCTATAGACCCAGATGATCTTGATATTTTAGCCAAATTTTGAAGTCTAGGCCACATAAACAAGATTTGTCTACTTAGAGCAGTTTCGAGTATACATTCGAAAAATACACACTCGAAAAGACTCGAACGCTATAATTTATCTCAAGAGGTGTCTATTTTGATTGAAAACATGCTATTGATCAGGACATGTTGGTCTATAGACCCACATGATCTTGATATGTTAGCCAAGTTTTGAAGGCTATGCCTCATAAACACGAATTTTCTACTTAGAGCAGTTTCGAGTGTACATTCAAATAATACACACTCGAAAAGACTCGAATGCTATAATTTAGCTCAACCGGTGTCTATTTTTATTGGAAACATGCTAATGATCAGGACATGTTGGTCTATAGACCCAGATGATCTTGATATTTTAGCTAAATTTTGAAGTCTAGGCCTCACAAACAAGATTTTTCTACTTAGAGCAGTTTCGAGTGTACATTCGAAAAATACACACTCGAAAAGACTCGGACGTTATAATTTAGCTCAAGAGGTGTCTATTTTGATTGAAAACATGCTATTGATCAGGACATGTTGATCTATAGACCCACATGATCTTGATATGTTATCCAAGTTTTGAAGGCTAGGCCTCATAAACACGAATTTTCTACTTAGAGCAGTTTCGAGTGTACATTCAAATAATACACACTCGAAAAGACTCGAACGCTATAATTTAGCTCAACCGATGTCTATTTTGATTGAAAACATGCTAATTATCAGGACATGTTGGTCTATAGACCCACATGATCTTGATATTTTATCCAAGTTTTGAAACCTAGGCCTCATAAACACGAATTTTCTACTTATAGCAGTTTCGAGTGTTCATTCGAATAATACACACTCGAAAAGACTCGAACGCTATAATTTAGCTCAACAGGTTTCTATTTTGATTGGGAACATGCTAATGATCAGGACATGTTGGTCTACAGACCCACATGAGCTTGATATTTTAGCCAAATTTTGAAGTCTAGGCCACATAAACAAGATTTTTCTACTTAGAGAAGTTCCGACTGTATATTCGAAAAATACACACTCGAAAAGACTCGAATGCTATAATTTAGCTCAAGAGGTGTCTATTTTGATTGGAAACATGCTAATGATCAAGACATGTTGGCCTATAGACCCACATGATCTTGATATTTTAGCCAAATTTTGAAGTCTAGGCCTCATAAACACGAAATTTCTACTTATAGCAGTTTCGAGTGTACATTCGAATAATACACACTCGAATAGACTCGAACGCTATAATATAGCTCAACAGGTTTCTATTTTTATTGGAAACATGCTAATGATCAGGACATGTTGGTCTATAGACCCAGATGATCTTGATATTTTAGCAAAATTTTGAAATCTAGGCCTCATAAAAAAGGTTTGTCTACTTAGAGCAGTTTCGAGTGTACATTCGAAAAATACACACTCGAAAAGACTCGAACGCTATAATTTAGCTCAACAGGTTTCTATTTTGTTTGGAAACGTGCTAATGAACAGGACATGTTGGTCTATAGACTCACATGATCTTGATATTTTAGCCAAATTTTGAAGTCTAGGCCACATAAACAAGATTTTTCTACTTAGAGCAGTTTCGAGTATACATTCGAAAAATACACACTCGAAAAGACTCGAACGCTATAATTTATCTCAAGAGGTGTCTATTTTGATTGAAAACATGCTAATTATCAGGACATGTTGGTCTATAGACCCACATGATCTTGATATTTTATCCAAGTTTTGAAGCCTAGGCCTCATAAACACGAAATTTCTACTTATAGCAGTTTCGAGTGTACATTCGAATAATACACACTCGAATAGACTCGAACGCTATAATATAGCTCAACAGGTTTCTATTTTTATTGGAAACATGCTAATGATCAGGACATGTTGGTCTATAGACCCAGATGATCTTGATATTTTAGCAAAATTTTGAAATCTAGGCCTCATAAAAAAGGTTTGTCTACTTAGAGCAGTTTCGAGTGTACATTCGAAAAATACACACTCGAAAAGACTCGAACGCTATAATTTAGCTCAACAGGTTTCTATTTTGTTTGGAAACGTGCTAATGATCAGGACATGTTGGTCTATAGACTCACATGATCTTGATATTTTAGCCAAATTTTGAAGTCTAGGCCACATAAACAAGATTTTTCTACTTAGAGCAGTTTCGAGTATACATTCGAAAAATACACACTCGAAAAGACTCGAACGCTATAATTTATCTCAAGAGGTGTCTATTTTGATTGAAAACATGCTATTGATCAGGACATGTTGGTCTATAGACCCACATGATCTTGATATGTTATCCAAGTTTTGAAGGCTATGCCTCATAAACACGAATTTTCTACTTAGAGCAGTTTCGAGTGTACATTCAAATAATACACACTCGAAAAGACTCGAATGCTATAATTTAGCTCAACCGGTGTCTATTTTTATTGGAAACATGCTAATGATCAGGATATGTTGGTGTATAGACCCAGATGATCTTGATATTTTAGCTAAATTTTGAAGTCTAGGCCTCACAAACAAGATTTGTCTACTTAGAGCAGTTTCGAGTGTACATTCGAAAAATACACACTCGAAAAGACTCGGACGTTATAATTTAGCTCAAGAGATGTCTATTTTGATTGAAAACATGCTAATTATCAGGACATGTTGGTCTATAGACCCACATGATCTTGATATTTTAGCCAAATTTTGAAGTCTAGGCCACATAAACAAGATTTTTCAACTTAGATCAGTTTCGAGTGTACATTCGAAAAATACACACTCGAAAAGACTCGAACGCTATAATTTAGCTCAAGAGGTGTCTATTTTTATTGAAAACATGCTAATTATCAGGACATGTTGGTCTATAGACCCACATGATCTTGAAATTTTATCCAAGTTTTGAAGCCTAGGCCTCATAAACACGAATTTTCTACTTAGAGCAGTTTCGAGTGTACATTCGAATAATACACACTCGAAAAGACTCGAACGCTATAATTTAGCTCAAGAGGTGTCTATTTTGATTGAAAACATGCTATTGATCAGGACATGTTGATCTATAGACCCACATGATCTTGATATGTTATCCAAGTTTTGAAGGCTAGGCCTCATAAACACGAATTTTCTACTTAGAGCAGTTTCGAGTGTACATTCAAATAATACACACTCGAAAAGACTCGAACGCTATAATTTAGCTCAACCGATGTCTATTTTGATTGAAAACATGCTAATTATCAGGACATGTTGGTCTATAGACCCACATGATCTTGATATTTTATCCAAGTTTTGAAGCCTAGGCCTCATAAACACGAAATTTCTACTTATAGCAGTTTCGGGTGTACATTCGAATAATACACACTCGAATAGACTCGAACGCTATAATATAGCTCAACAGGTTTCTATTTTTATTGGAAACATGCTAATGATCAGGACATGTTGGTCTATAGACCCAGATGATCTTGATATTTTAGCAAAATTTTGAAATCTAGGCCTCATAAAAAGATTTGTCTACTTAGAGCAGTTTCGAGTGTACATTCGAAAAATACACACTCGAAAAGACTCGAACGCTATAATTTAGCTCAACAGGTTTCTATTTTGATTGGAAACATGCTAATGATCAGGACATGTTGGTCTATAGACCCAGATGATCTTGATATTTTAGCCAAATTTTGAAGTCTAGGCCACATAAACAAGATTTTTCTACTTAGAGCTGTTTCGTCTGTTCATTCGAAAAATACACACTCGAAAAGACTCGAACGCTATAATTTAGCTCAAGAGGTGTCTATTTTGATTGAAAACATGCTAATTATCAGGACATGTTGGTCTATAGACCCACATGATCTTGATATTTTATCCAAGTTTTGAAGACTAGGCCACATAAAAAAGATTTTTCTACTTAGAGCAGTTTCGACTGTACATTCGAAAAATACACACTTGAAAAGACTCGAACGCTATAACTTAGCTCAAGAGGTGTCTATTTTTATTGAAAACATGCTAATTATCAGGACTGTTGGTCTATAGACCCAGATGATCTTGATATTTTAGCCAAATTTTGAAGTCTAGGCCTCATAAACAAGATTTGTCTACATAGAGCAGATTCGACTGTACATTCGAAAAATACACACTCGAAAAGACTCGAACGCTATAATTTAGCTCAAGAGGTGTCTATTTTGATTGAAAACATGCTAATTATCAGGACATGTTGGTCTATAGACCCACATGATCTTGATATTTTATCCAAGTTTTGAAGACTAGGCCACATAAAAAAGATTTTTCTACTTAGAGCAGTTTCGACTGTACATTCGAAAAATACACACTCGAAAAGACTCGAACGCTATAATTTAGCTCAAGAGGTGTCTATTTTGATTGGATACATGCTAATGATCAAGACATGTTGGCCTATAGACCCACATGATCTTGATATTTTAGCCAAATTTTGAAGTCTAGGCCTCATAAACAAGATTTGTCTACTTAGATCAGTTTCGAGTGTACATTCGAAAAATACACACTCGAAAAGACTCGAACGCTATAATTTAGCTCAAGAGGTGTCTATTTTTATTGAAAACATGCTAATTTTCAGGACATGTTGGTCTATAGACCCACATGATCTTGAAATTTTATCCAAGTTTTGAAGCCTAGGCCTCATAAACACGAATTTTCTACTTAGAGCAGTTTCGAGAGTACATTCGAATAATACACACTCGAAAAGACTCGAACGCTATAATTTAGATCAACAGGTTTCTATTTTTATTGGAAACATGCTAATGATCAGGACATGTTGGTCTATAGACCCAGATGATCTTGATATTTTAGCAAAATTTTGAAATCTAGGCCTCATAAACAAGATTTGTCTACTTACAGCAGTTTCGAGTGGACATTCGAAAAATACAGACTCGAAAAGACTCGAACGCTATAATTTAGCTCAAGAGGTGTCTATTTTGATTGAAAACATGCTATTGATCAGGACATGTTGATTTATAGACCCACATGATCTTGATATGTTATCCAAGTTTTGAAGGCTAGGCCTCATAAACACGAATTTTCTACTTAGAGCAGTTTCGAGTGTACATTCAAATAATAGACACTCGAAAAGACTCGAACGCTATAATTTAGCTCAACCGATGTCTATTTTGATTGAAAACATGCTAATTATCAGGACATGTTGGTCTATAGACCCACATGATCTTGATATTTTATCCAAGTTTTGAAGCCTAGGCCTCATAAACACGAATTTTCTACTTATAGCAGTTTCGAGTGTACATTCGAATAATACACACTCGAAAAGACTCGAACGCTATAATTTAGCTCAACAGGTTTCTATTTTGATTGGGAACATGCTAATGATCAGGACATGTTGGTCTACAGAACCACATGATCTTGATATTTTAGCCAAATTTTGAAGTCTAGGCCACATAAACAAGATTTTTCTACTTAGAGAAGTTCCGACTGTATATTCGAAAAATACACACTCGAAAAGACTCGAATGCTATAATTTAGCTCAAGAGGTATCTATTTTGATTGGAAACATGCTAATGATCAAGACATGTTGGCCTATAGACCCACATGATCTTGATATATTAGCCAAATTTTGAAGTCTAGGCCTCATAAACAAGATTTGTCTACTTAGAGCAGTTTGGAGTGTATATTCGAAAAATACACACTCGAAAAGACTCGAACGCTATAATTTAGCTCAAGAGGTGTCTATTTTGATTGAAAACATGCTAATTATCAGGACATGTTGGTCTATAGACCCACATGATCTTGATATTTTATCCAAGTTTTGAAGACTAGGCCTCATAAACACGAAATTTCTACTTATAGCAGTTTCGAGTGTACATTCGAATAATACACACTCGAATAGACTCGAACGCTATAATATAGCTCAACAGGTTTCTATTTTTATTGGAAACATGCTAATGATCAGGACATGTTGGTCTATAGACCCAGATGATCTTGATATTTTAGCAAAATTTTGAAATCTAGGCCTCATAAAAAAGGTTTGTCTACTTAGAGCAGTTTCGAGTGTACATTCGAAAAATACACACTCGAAAAGACTCGAACGCTATAATTTAGCTCAACAGGTTTCTATTTTGTTTGGAAACGTGCTAATGATCAGGACATGTTGGTCTATAGACTCACATGATCTTGATATTTTAGCCAAATTTTGAAGTCTAGGCCACATAAACAAGATTTTTCTACTTAGAGCAGTTTCGAGTATACATTCGAAAAATACACACTCGAAAAGACTCGAACGCTATAATTTATCTCAAGAGGTGTCTATTTTGATTGAAAACATGCTATTGATCAGGACATGTTGGTCTATAGACCCACATGATCTTGATATGTTATCCAAGTTTTGAAGGCTATGCCTCATAAACACGAATTTTCTACTTAGAGCAGTTTCGAGTGTACATTCAAATAATACACACTCGAAAACACTCGAATGCTATAATTTAGCTCAACCGGTGTCTATTTTTATTGGAAACATGCTAATGATCAGGACATGTTGGTCTATAGACCCAGATGATCTTGATATTTTAGCTAAATTTTGAAGTCTAGGCCTCACAAACAAGATTTGTCTACTTAGAGCAGTTTCGAGTGTACATTCGAAAAATACACACTCGAAAAGACTCGGACGTTATAATTTAGCTCAAGAGATGTCTATTTTGATTGAAAACATGCTAATTATCAGGACATGTTGGTCTATAGACCCACATGATCTTGATATTTTAGCCAAATTTTGAAGTCTAGGCCACATAAACAAGATTTTTCAACTTAGATCAGTTTCGAGTGTACATTCGAAAAATACACACTCGAAAAGACTCGAACGCTATAATTTAGCTCAACAGGTTTCTATTTTTATTGGAAACATGCTAATGATCAGGACATGTTGGTCTATAGATCCAGATGATCTTGATATTTTAGCAAAATTTTGAAATCTAGGCCTCATAAACAAGATTTGTCTACTTAGAGCAGTTTCGAGTGTACATTCGAAAAATAAACACTCGAAAAGACTCGAACGCTATAATTTATCTCAAGAGGTTTCTATTTTGATTGAAAACATGCTATTGATCAGGACATGTTGGTCTATAGACCCACATTATCTTGATATGTTAGCCAAGTTTTGAAGGCTAGGCCTCATAAACACGAATTTTCTACTTAGAGCAGTTTCGAGTGTATATTCAAATAATACACCCTCGAAAAGACTCGAACGTTATAATTTAGCTCAACCGGTGTCTATTTTTATTGGAAACATGCTAATGATCAGGACATGTTGGTCTATAGATCCAGATGATCTTGATATTTTAGCTAAATTTCGAAGTCTAGGCCTCATAAAAAAGATTTGTCTACTTAGAGCAGTTTCGAGTGTACATTCGAAAAATACACACTCGAAAAGACTCGAACGTTATAATTTAGCTCAAGAGATGTCTATTTTGATTGAAAACATGCTAATTATCAGGACATGTTGGTCTATAGACCCACATGATCTTGATATTTTAGCCAAGTTTTGAAGCCTAGGCCTCATAAACACGAATTTTCTACTTAGAGCAGTTTCGAGTGTACATTCGAATAATACACACTCGAAAAGACTCGAACGCTATAATTTAGCTCAACAGGTTTCTATTTTTATTGGAAACATGCTAATGATCAGGACATGTTGGTCTATAGACCCAGATGATCTTGATATTTTAGCAAATTTTTGAAATCTAGTCCTCATTAACAAAATTTATCTATTTAGAGCAATTACGAGTGTACATTCGAAAAATACACACTCGAAAAGACTCGAACGCTATAATTTAGCTCAAGAGGTGTCCATTTTGATTGAAAACATGCTATTGATCAGGACATGTTGGTCTATAAACCCACATGATCTTGGCATGTTATCCAAGTTTTGAAGGCTAGGCCTCATAAACACGAATTTGCTACTTAGAGCAGTTTCGAGTGTACATTCAAATAATACACACTCGAAAAGACTCGAACGCTATAATTTAGCTCAACCGGTGTCTATTTTTATTGGAAACATGCTAATGATCAGGACTTGTTGGTCTATAGATCCAGATGATTTGATATTTTAGCTAAATTTTGAAATCTAGGCCTCATAAACAAGATTTGTCTACTTAGAGCAGTTTTGAGTGTACATTCGAAAAATACACACTCGAAAAGACTTGAACGCTATAATTTAGCTCAAGAGATGTCTATTTTGATTGAAAACATGCTATTGATCAGGACATGTTGGTCTATAGACCCACATGATCTTGATATGTTAGCCAAGTTTTGAAGGCTAGGCCTCATAAACACGTATTTTCTACTTTGAGCAGTTTCGAGTGTACATTCATATAATACACACTCGAAAAGACTCGAACGCTATAATTTAGCTCAACCGGTGTCTATTTTTATTGGAAACATGCTAATGATCAGGACATGTTGGTCTATAGACCCAGATGATCTTGATATTTTAGCAAAATTTTGAAATCTAGGCCTCCTAAACACGAATTTTCTACTTAGAGCAGATTCGAGTGTACATTCGAATAATACACACTCGAAAAGACTCGAACGCTATAATTTAGCTCAACAGGTTTCTATTTTTATTGGAAACATGCTAATGATCAGGACATGTTGGTCTATAGACCCAGATGATCTTGATATTTTATCAAAATTTTGAAATCTAGGCCTCCTAAACAAGATTTGTCTACTTGGAGCAGTTTCGAGTGTACATTTTAAAAATACACACTCGAAAAGACTCGAACGCTATAATTTAGCTCAAGAGGTGTCTATTTTGATTGAAAACATGCTATTGATCAGGACATGTTGTTCTATAGACCCACATGATCTTGATATGTTAGCCAAGTTATGAAGGCTAGGCCTCATAAACACGAATTCTCTACTTAGATCAGTTTCGAGTGTACATTCATATAATACACACTCGAAAAGACTCGAACGCTATAATTTAGCTCAACCGGTGTCTATTTTTATTGGAAAAATGATCAGGACATGTTGGTCTATAGACCTAGATGATCTTGATATCTTAGCAAAATTTTGAAATCCAGGCCTCATAAACAAGATTTGTCTACTTAGAGCAGTTTCGAGTGTACATTCGAAAAATACACACTCGAAAAGACTCGAACGCTATAATTTAGCTCAAGAGGTGTCTATTTTGATTGAAAACATGCTATTGATCAGGATATATTGGTATATAGACCTAAATGATCTTGATATTTTAGCCAAGTTTTGAAGCCTAGGCCTCATAAACACGAATTTTCTACTTAGAGCAGTTTCGAGTGTACATTCGAATAATACACACTCGAAAAGACTCGAACGCTATAATTTAGCTCAACAGGTTTCTATTTTTATTGGAAACATGCTAATGATCAGGACATGTTGGTCTATAGACCCAGATGATCTTGATATTTTAGCAAATTTTTGAAATCTAGTCCTCATTAACAAAATTTGTCTACTTAGAGCAATTACGAGTGTACATTCGAAAAATACACACTCGAAAAGACTCGAACGCTATAATTTAGCTCAAGAGGTGTCCATTTTTATTGAAAACATGCTATTGATCAGGACATGTTGGTCTATAAACCCACATGATCTTAGTATGTTATCCAAGTTTTGAAGGCTAGGCCTCATAAACACGAATTTGCTACTTAGAGCAGTTTCGAGTGTACATTCAAATAATACACACTCGAAAAGACTCGAACGCTATAATTTAGCTCAACCGGTGTCTATTTTTATTGGAAACATGCTAATGATCAGGACTTGTTGGTCTATAGATCCAGATGATTTGATATTTTAGCTAAATTTTGAAATCTAGGCCTCATAAACAAGATTTGTCTACTTAGAGCAGTTTTGAGTGTACATTCGAAAAATACACACTCGAAAAGACTCGAACGCTATAATTTAGCTCAAGAGATGTCTATTTTGATTGAAAACATGCTATTGATCAGGACATGTTGGTCTATAGACCCACATGATCTTGATATGTTAGCCAAGTTTTGAAGGCTAGGCCTCATAAACACGTATTTTCTACTTTGAGCAGTTTCGAGTGTACATTCATATAATACACACTCGAAAAGACTCGAACGCTATAATTTAGCTCAACCGGTGTCTATTTTTATTGGAAACATGCTAATGATCAGGACATGTTGGTCTATAGACCCAGATGATCTTGATATTTTAGCAAAATTTTGAAATCTAGGCCTCCTAAACACGAATTTTCTACTTAGAGCAGATTCGAGTGTACATTCGAATAATACACACTCGAAAAGACTCGAACGCTATAATTTAGCTCAACAGGTTTCTATTTTTATTGGAAACATGCTAATGATCAGGACATGTTGGTCTATAGACCCAGATGATCTTGATATTTTATCAAAATTTTGAAATCTAGGCCTCCTAAACAAGATTTGTCTACTTGGAGCAGTTTCGAGTGTACATTTTAAAAATACACACTCGAAAAGACTCGAACGCTATAATTTAGCTCAAGAGGTGTCTATTTTGATTGAAAACATGCTATTGATCAGGACATGTTGTTCTATAGACCCACATGATCTTGATATGTTAGCCAAGTTTTGAAGGCTAGGCCTCATAAACACGAATTCTCTACTTAGATCAGTTTCGAGTGTACATTCATATAATACACACTCGAAAAGACTCGAACGCTATAATTTAGCTCAACCGGTGTCTATTTTTATTGGAAAAATGATCAGGACATGTTGGTCTATAGACCTAGATGATCTTGATATCTTAGCAAAATTTTGAAATCCAGGCCTCATAAACAAGATTTGTCTACTTAGAGCAGTTTCGAGTGTACATTCGAAAAATACACACTCGAAAAGACTCGAACGCTATAATTTAGCTCAAGAGGTGTCTATTTTGATTGAAAACATGCTATTGATCAGGACATGTTGGTTTATAGACCCACATGATCTTGATATGTTAGCCAAGTTTTGAAGGCTAGGCCTCATAAACATGAATTTTCTACTTAGATCAGTTTCGAGTGTACATTCATATAATACACACTCGAAAAGACTCGAACGCTATAATTTAGCTCAACCGGTGTCTATTTTTATTGGAAACATGTTAATGATCAGGACATGTTGGTCTATAGACCTAGATGATCTTGATATCTTAGCAAAATTTTGAAATCTAGGCCTCATAAACAAGATTTGTCTACTTAGAGCAGTTTCGAGTGTACATTCGAAAAATACACACTCGAAAAGACTCGAACGCTATAATTTAGCTCAAGAGGTGTCTATTTTGATTGAAAACATGCTATTGATCAGGACATGTTGGTTTATAGACCCACATGATCTTGATATGTTAGCCAAGTTTTGAAGGCTAGGCCTCATAAACACGAATTTTCTACTTAGCGCAGTTTCGAGTATACATTCGAAAAATACACACTCGAAAAGACTCGAACGCTATAATTTAGCTCAAGAGGTGTCTATTTTGATTAAAAACATGCTATTGATCAGGACATGTTGGTATATAGACCCACATGATCTTGATATGTTAGCCAAGTTTTGAAGGATAGGCCTCATAAACACGAATTTTCTACTTAGAGAAGTTTCTAGTGTACATTCAAATAATACACACTCGAAAAGACTCGAACGTTATAATTTAGCTCAACCGGTGTCTATTTTTATTGGAAACATGCTAATGATCATGACATGTTGGTCTATAGATCCAGATGATCTTGATATTTTAGCTAAATTTTGAAGTCTAGGCCTCATAAAAAAGATTTGTCTACTAAGAGCAGTTTCGAGTGTACATTCGAAAAATACACACTCGAAAAGACTCGAACGTTATAATTTAGCTCAAGAGATGTCTATTTTGATTGAAAACATGCTAATTATCAGGACATGTTGGTCTATAGACCCACATGATCTTGATATATTAGCCAAGTTTTGAAGCCTAGGCCTCATAAAAACGAGCTTTCTACTTAGAGCAGTTTCGAGTGTACATTCGAAAAATACACACTCGAAAAGACTCGAACGCTATAATTTAGCTCAAGAGGTGTCTATTTTGATTGGAAACATGCTAATGATCAGGACATGTTGGTCTATAGACCCACATGATCTTGATATTTTAGCCAAATTTTGAAGTCTAGGCCACATAAACAAGATTTTTCTACTTAGAGCAATTTCGACGGTACATTCGAAAAATACACACTCGAAAAGACTCGAACGCTATAATTTAGCTAAAGAGGTGTCTATTTTGATTGAAAACATGCTATTGATAAGGACATGTTGGTCTATAGACCCACATGATCTTGATATGTTATCCAAGTTTTGAAGGCTAGGCCTCATAAACACAAATTTTCTACTTAGAGCAGTTTCGAGTGTACATTCGAATAATACACACTCGAAAAGACTCGAACGCTATAATTTAGCTCAACATGTTTCTATTTTTATTGGAAACATGCTAATGATCAGGACATGTTGGTCTATAGACCCATATGATCTTGATATTTTAGCAAAATTTTGAAATCTAGGCCTCATAAACAAGATTTGTCTACTTGGAGCAGTTTCGAGTGTACATTTTAAAAATACACACTCGAAAAGACTCGAACGCTATAATTTAGCTCAAGAGGTGTCTATTTTGATTGAAAACATGCTATTGATCAGGACATGTTGGTCTATAGACCCACATGATCTTGATATGTTAGCCAAGTTTTGAAGGCTAGGCCTCATAAACACGAATTTTCTACTTAGAGCAGTTTCGAGTGTACATTCATATAATACACACTCGAAAAGACTCGAAAGCTATAATTTAGCTCAACCGGTGTCTATTTTTATTGGAAACATGCTAATGATCAGGACATGTTGGTCTATAGACCCAGATGATCTTGATATTTTAGCAAAATTTTGAAATCTAGGCCTCATAAACAAGATTTGTCTACTTAGAGCAGTTTCGAGTGTACATTCGAAAAATACACACTCGAAAAGACTCGAACGTTATGATTTAGCTCAAGAGATGTCTGTTTTGATTGAAAACATGCTAATTATCAGGACATGTTTGTCTATAGACCCACATGATCTTGATATTTTAGCCAAGTTTTGAAGCCTAGGCCTCATAAACACGAATTTTCTACTTAGAGCAGTTTCGAGTGTACATTCAAAAAATACACACTCGAAAAGACTCGAACGCTATAATTTAGCTCAAGGGGTGTCTATTTTGATTGGAAACATGCTAATGATCAGGACATGTTGGTCTATAGACCCACATGATCTTGATATTTTAGCCAAATTTTGAAGTCTAGGCCACATAAACAAGAGTTTTCTACTTAGAGCAATTTCGACTGTACATTCGAAAAATACACACTCGAAAAGACTCGAACGCTATAATTTAGCTCAAGAGGTGTCTATTTTGATTGAAAACATGCTAATTATCAGGACATGTTGGTCTATAGACCCACATGATCTTGATATTTTAGCCAAGTTTTGAAGCCTAGGCCTCATAAACACGAATTTTCTACTTAGAGCAGTTTCGAGTGTACATTGGAAAAATACACACTCGAAAAGACTCGAACGTTATAATTTATCTCAAGAGATGTCTATTTTGATTGAAAACATGCTAATTATCAGGACATGTTGGTCTATAGACCCAGATGATCTTGATATTTTAGCTAAATTTTGAAGCCTAGGCCTCATAAACACGAATTTTCTACTTAGAGCAGTTTCGAGTGTACATTTGAAAAATACACACTCGAAAAGACTCGAACGTTATAATTTAGCTCAAGAGATGTCTATTTTGATTGAAAACATGCTAATTATCAGGACATATTGGTCTATAGACCCTCATGATCTTGATATTTTAGCCAAGTTTTGAAGCCTATGCCTCATAAACACGAATTTTCTACTTAGAGCAGTTTCGAGTGTACATTCGAATAATACACCCTCGAAAAGACTCGAACGCTATAATTTAGCTCAACCGGTGTCTATTTTTATTGGAAACATGCTAGTGATCAGGACATGTTGGTCTATAGATCCATATGATCTTGATATTTTAGCTAAATTTTGAAATCTAGGCCTCATAAACAAGATTTGTCTACTTAGAGCAGTTTCTAGTGTACATTCGAAAAATACACACTCGAAAAGACTCGAACGTTATAATTTAGCTCAACAGATGTCTATTTTGATTGAAAACATGCTAATTATCAGGACATATTGGTCTATACACCCTCATGATCTTGATATTTTATCCAAGTTTTGAAGCCTATGCTTCATAAACACGAATTTTCTACTTAGAGCAGTTTCGAGTGTACATTCGTAAAATACACACTCGGAAAGACTCGAACGCTATAGTTTAGGTCAAGAGGTGTCTATATTGATTGGAAACATGCTAATGATCAGGACATGTTGGTCTATAGACCCACATGATCTTGATATTTTAGCCAAGTTTTGAAGCCTAGGCCTCATAAACACGAATTTTCTACTTAGGGTAGTTTCGAGAGTACATTCGAAAAATACACACTCGAAAAGACTCGAACGTTATAATTTAGCTCAAGAGATGTCTATTTTGAATGGAAACATGCTAATTATCAGGACATGTTGGTCTATAGAACCAGATCATCTTGATATTTTAGCTAAATTTTGAAGTCTAAGCCTAATAAACAAGATTTGTCTACTTAGAGCAGTTTCGAGTGTACATTTGAAAAATACACACTCGAAAAGACAAGAACGTTATAATTTAGCTCAAGAGATGTCTATTTTGATTGAAAACATGCTAATTATCAGGACATATTGGTCTATAGACCCTCATGATCTTGATATTTTAGCCAAGTTTTGAAGCCTATGCCTCATAAACACGAATTTTCTACTTAGAGCAGTTTCGAGTGTACATTCGTAAAATACACACTCGGAAAGACTCGAACGCTATAATTTAGTTCAAGAGGTGTCTATTTTGATTGGAAACATGCTAATGATCAGGACATGTTGGTCTATAGACCCACATGATCTTGATATTTTAGCCAAGTTTTGAAGCCTAGGCCTCATAAACACGAATTTTCTACTTAGAGCACTTTCGAGTGTACATTTGAAAAATACACACTCGAAAAGACTCGAACGTTATAATTTAGCTCATGAGATGTCTATTTTGATTGAAAACATGCTAATTATCAGGACATGTTGGTCTATAGACCCACATGATCTTGATATTTTAGCCAAGTTTTGAAGCCTAGGCCTCATAAACACGAATTTTCTACTTAGAGCAGTTTCGAGTGTACATTCGAAAAATACACACTCGAAAAGACTCTAACGCTATAATTTAGCTCAAGAGGTTTCTATTTTGATTGGAAACATGCTAATGATCAGGACATGTTGGTCTATAGACCCACATGATCTTGATATTTTAGCCAAGTTTTGAAGCCTAAGCCTCATAAACACGAATTTTCTACTTAGAGCAGTTTCGAGTGTACATTCGAAAAATACACACTCGAAAAGACTCGAACGCTATAATTTATCTCAAGAGGTGTCTATTTTGATTGGAAACATGCTAATTATCAGGACATGTTGGTCTATAGACACACATGATCTTGATATTTTAGCCAAGTTTTGAATCCTAGGCCTCATAAACACAAATTTTCTACTTAGAGCAGTTTCGAGTGTACATTCGAAAAATACACACTCGAAAAGACTAGAACGCTATAATTTAGCTCAAGAGGTGTCTATATTGATTGGAAACATGCAAATGATCTGGACATGTTGGTCTATAGACCCACATGATCTTGATATTTTAGCCAAATTTTGAAGTCTAGGCCACATAAACAAGATTTTTCTACTTAGAGCAGTTTCGAGTGTACATTCGAAAAATACACACTCGAAAAGACTCGAACGCTATAATTTAGCTCAAGAGGTGTCTATTTTGATTGAAAACATGCTATTGATCAGGACATGTTGGTCTATAGACCCACATGATCTTGATATTTTAGCCAAATTTTGAAGTCTAGGCCACATAAACAAGATTTTTCTACTTAGAGCAGTTTCAAGTGTACATTCGAAAAATACACACTCGAAAAGACTCGAACGCTATAATTTAGCTCAAGAGGTGTCTATTTTGATTGAAAACATGCTATTGATAAGGACATGTTGTTTTATAGACCCACATGATCTTGATATTTTAGCCAAGTTTTGAATCCTAGGCCTCATAAACACAAATTTTCTACTTAGAGCAGTTTCGAGTGTACATTCGAAAAATACACACTCGAAAAGACTAGAACGCTATAATTTAGCTCAAGAGGTGTCTATTTTGATTGAAAACATGCTATTAATCAGGACATGTTGGTCTATAGACCCACATGATCTTGATATTTTAGCCAAATTTTGAAGTCTAGGCCACATAAACAAGATTTTTCTACTTAGAGCAGTTTCAAGTGTACATTCAAAAAATACACACTCGAAAAGACCCGAACGCTATAATTTAGCTCAAGAGGTGTCTATTTTGATTGGAAACATGCTAATGATCAGGACATGTTGGTCTATAGACCCACATGATCTTGATATTTTAGCCAAATTTTGAAGTCTAGGCCACATAAACAAGATTTTTTTTACTTAGAGCAGTTTCGAGTGTACATTCGAAAAATACACACTCGAAAAGACTCGAACGCTATAATTTAGCTCAAGAGGTGTCTATTTTGATTGAAAACATGCTATTGATCAGGACATGTTGGTCTATAGACCCACATGATCTTGATATGTTAGCAAATTCTTGAAGCCTAGGCCTCATGAACACGAATTTTCTACTTAGAGCAGTTTAGAGTGTACATTCAAATAATACACACTCGAAAAGAATTGAACGTTATAATTTAGCTCAACCGGTGTCTATTTTTATTGGAAACATGCTAATGATCAGGACATGTTGGTCTATAGACCCAGATGATCTTGATATTTTAGCTAAATTTTGAAGTCTAGGCCTCATAAACAAGATTTGTCTACTTAGAGCAGTTTCGAGTGTACATTCGAAAAATACACACTCGAAAAGACTCGAACGTTATAATTTAGCTCAAGAGATGTCTATTTTGATTGAAAACATGCTAATTATCAGGACATGTTGGTCTATAGACCCACATGATCTTGATATTTTAGCCAAGTTTTGAAGCCTAGGCCTCATAAACACAAATTTTCTACTTAGAGCAGTTTCGAGTGTACATTCGAAAAATACACACTTGAAAAGACTCTAACGCTATAATTTAGCTCAAGAGGTGTCTATTTTGATTGGAAACATGCTAATGATCAGGACATGTTGGTCTATAGACCCACATGATCTTGATATTTTAGCCAAATTTTGAAGTCTAGGCCACATAAACAAGATTTTTCTACTTAGAGCAGTTTCGAGTGTACATTCGAAAAATACACACTCGAAAAGACTCGACGCTATAATTTAGCTCAAGAGGTGTCTATTTTTATTGGAAACATGCTAATTATCAGGACATGTTGGTCTATAGACCCACGTGATCTTGATATTTTAGCCAAGTTTTGAAGGCTAGGCCTCATAAACACGAATTTTCTACTTAGAGCAGTTTCGAGTGTACATTCGAATAATACACACTCGAAAAGACTCGAATGCTCTAAGTTAGCTCAACAGGTTTCTAGTTTGATTGAAAACATGCTAATTATCAGGACATGTTGGTCTATAGACCCACATGATCTTGATATTTTAGCCAAGTTTTGAAGCCTAGGCCTCATAAACACGAATTTTCTACTTAGAGCAGTTTCGAGTGTACATTCGAATAATACACACTCGAAAAGACTCGAACGCTATAATTTAGCTCAAGAGGTGTCTATTTTGATTGGAAACATGCTAATGATCAGGACATGTTGGTCTATAGACCCACATGATCTTGATATTTTAGCCAAATTTTGAAGTCTAGGCCACATAAACAAGATTTTTCTACTTAGAGCAGTTTCGAGTGTACATTCGAAAAATACACACTGGAAAAGACTCGAACGCTATAATTTAGCTCAAGAGGTGTCTATTTTGATTGAAAACATGCTAATTATCAGGACATGTTGGTCTATAGACCCACATGATCTTGATATTTTAGCCAAGTTTTGAAGGCTAGGCCTCATAAACACGAATTTTCTACTTAGAGCAGTTTCGAGTGTACATTCGAATAATACACACTCGAAAAGACTCGAACGCTATAATTTAGCTCAACAGGTTTCTATTTTTATTGGAAACATGCTAATGATCAGGACATGTTGGTCTATAGACCCAGATGATCTTGATATTTTAGAAAAAATTTGAAATCTAGGCCTCATAAACAAGATTTGTCTACTTAGAGTAGTTTCGAGTGTACATTCGAAAAATACACACTCGAAAAGACTCGAACGCAATAATTTAGCTCAAGAGGTGACTATTTTGATTGAAAACATGCTAATTATCAGGACATGTTGGTCTATAGACCCACATGATCTTGATATTTTAGCCAAGTTTTGAAGGCTAGGCCTCATAAACACGAATTTTCTACTTAGAGCAGTTTCGAGTGTACATTCGAATAATACACACTCGAAAAGACTCGAACGCTATAATTTAGCTCAACAGGTTTCTATTTTTATTGGAAACATGCTAATGATCAGGACATGTTGGTCTATAGACCCAGATGATCTTGATATTTTAGCAAATTTTTGAAATCTAGTCCTCATTAACAAAATTTGTCTACTTAGAGCAATTACGAGTGTACATTCGAAAAATACACACTCGAAAAGACTCGAACGCTATAATTTAGCTCAAGAGGTGTCCATTTTTATTGAAAACATGCTATTGATCAGGACATGTTGGTCTATAAACCCACATGATCTTGGTATGTTATCCAAGTTTTGAAGGCTAGGCCTCATAAACACGAATTTGCTACTTAGAGCAGTTTCGAGTGTACATTCAAATAATACACACTCGAAAAGACTCGAACGCTATAATTTAGCTCAACCGGTGTCTATTTTTATTGGAAACATGCTAATGATCAGGACTTGTTGGTCTATAGATCCAGATGATTTGATATTTTAGCTAAATTTTGAAATCTAGGCCTCATAAACAAGATTTGTCTACTTAGAGCAGTTTTGAGTGTACATTCGAAAAATACACACTCGAAAAGACTCGAACGCTATAATTTAGCTCAAGAGATGTCTATTTTGATTGAAAACATGCAAATTATCAGGATATGTTGGTCTATATACCCACATGATCTTGATATTTTAGCCAAGTTTTGAATCCTAGGCCTCATAAACACGAATTTTCTACTTAGAGCAGTTTCGAGTGTACATTCGAAAAATACACACTCGAAAAGATTCGAACGCTATAATTTAGCCCAAGAGGTGTCTGTTATTATTGAAAAAATGCTAATTATCAGGACATGTTGGTTTATAGACCCACATGATCTTGATATTTTAGCCAAGTTTTGAAGCCTAGGCCTCATAAACACGAATTTTCTACTTAGAGCAGTTTCGAGTGTACATTCGAATAATACACACTCGAAAAGACTCGAACGCTATAATTTAGCTCAACAGGTTTCTATTTTTATTGGAAACATGCTAATGATCAGGACATGTTGGTCTATAGACCCAGATGATCTTGATATTTTAGCAAAATTTTGAAATCTAGGCCTCCTAAACAAGATTTGTCTACTTGGAGCAGTTTCGAGTGTACATTTTAAAAATACACACTCGAAAAGACTCGAACGCTATAATTTAGCTCAAGAGGTGTCTATTTTGATTGAAAACATGCTATTGATAAGGACATGTTGGTCTATAGACCCACATGATCTTGATATGTTAGCCAAGTTTTGAAGGCTAGGCCTCATAAACACGAATTTTCTACTTAGATCAGTTTCGAGTGTACATTCATATAATACACACTCGAAAAGACTCGAACGCTATAATTTAGCTCAACCGGTGTCTATTTTTATTGGAAACATGCTAATTATCAGGACATGTTGGTCTATAGACCTAGATGATCTTGATATCTTAGCAAAATTTTTAAATCTAGGCCTCATAAACAAGATTTGTCTACTTAGAGCAGTTTCGAGTGTACATTCGAAAAATACACACTCGAAAGACTCGAACGCTATAATTTAGCTCAAGAGGTGTCTATTTTGACTGAAAACATGCTATTGATCAGGACATGTTGGTTTATAGACCCCCATGATCTTGATATGTTAACCAAGTTTTGAAGTCTAGGCCTCATAAACACGAATTTTCTACTTAGAGAAGTTTCTAGTGTACATTCAAATAATACACACTCGAAAAGACTCGAACGTTATAATTTAGCTCAACCGGTGTCTATTTTTATTAGAAACATGCTAATGATCATGACATGTTGGTCTATAGATCCAGATGATCTTGATATTTTAGCTAAATTTTGAAGTCTAGGCCTCATAAAAAAGATTTGTCTACTTAGAGCAGTTTCGAGTGTACATTCGAAAAATACACACTCGAAAAGACTCGAACGTTATAATTTAGCTCAAGAGATGTCTATTTTGATTGAAAACATGCTAATTATCAGGACATGTTGGTCTATAGACCCACATGATCTTGATATATTAGCCAAGTTTTGAAGCCTAGGCCTCATAAACACGAGCTTTCTACTTAGAGCAGTTTCGAGTGTACATTCGGAAAATACACACTCGAAAAGACTCGAACGTTATAATTTAGCTCAAGAGGTGTCTATTTTGATTGAAAACATTCTAATTATAAGGACATGTTGGTCTATAGACCCACATGATCTTGATATTTTATCCAAGTTTTGAAGCCTAGTCCTCATAAACACGAATTTTCTACTTAGAGCAGTTTCGAGTGTACATACGAATAATACACAGTCGAAAAGACTCGAACGCTATAATTTAGCTCAACAAGTTTCTATTTTTATTAGAAACATGCTAATGATCAGGACATGTTGGTCTATAGACCCAGATGATCTTGATATTTCAGCAAAATTTTGAAATCTAGGCCTCATAAACAAGATTTGTCTACTTAGAGCAGTTTCGAGTGTACATTCGAAAAATAAACACTCGAAAAGACTCGAACGCTATAATTTAGCTCAAGAGGTGTCTATTTTGATTGAAAACATGCTATTGATCAGGACATGTTGGTATATAGACCCACATGATCTTGATATGTTAGCCAAGTTTTGAAGGATAGGCCTCATAAACACGAATTTTCTACTTAGAGAAGTTTCTAGTGTACATTCAAATAATACACACTCGAAAAGACTCGAACGTTATAATTTAGCTCAACCGGTGTCTATTTTTATTAGAAACATGCTAATGATCATGACATGTTGGTCTATAGATCCTGATGATCTTGATATTTTAGCTAAATTTTGAAGTCTAGGCCTCATAAAAAAGATTTGTCTACTTAGAGCAGTTTCGAGTGTACATTCGAAAAATACACACTCGAAAAGACTCGAACGTTATAATTTAGCTCAAGAGATGTCTATTTTGATTGAAAACATGCTAATTATCAGGACATGTTGGTCTATAGACCCACATGATCTTGATATATTAGCCAAGTTTTGAAGCCTAGGCCTCATAAACACGAGCTTTCTACTTAGAGCAGTTTCGAGTGTACATTCGAAAAATACACACTCGAAAAGACTCGAACGCTATAATTTAGCTCAAGAGGTGTCTATTTTGATTGGAAACATGCTAATGATCAGGACATGTTGGTCTATAGACCCAGATGATCTTGATATTTTAGCAAAATTTTGAAATCTAGGCCTCATAAACAAGATTTGTCTACTTAGAGCAGTTTCGAGTGTATATTCGAAAAATACACACTCGAAAAGACTCGAACGCTATAATTTATCTCAAGAGGTGTCTATTTTGATTGGAAACATGCTAATGATCAGGACATATTGGTCTATAGACCTACATGATCTTGATATTTTAGCCAAATTTTGAAGTCTAGGCCACATAAACAAGATTTTTCTACTTAGAGCAGTTTCGAGTGTACATTCGAAAAATACTCACTCGAAAAGACTCGAACGCTATAATTTAGCTCAAGAGGTGTCTATTTTGATTGAAAACATGCTATTGATAAGGACATGTTGGTCTATAGACCCACATGATCTTGATATGTTATCCAAGTTTTGAAGGCTAGGCCTCATAAACACAAATTTTCTACTTAGAGCAGTTTCGAGTGTACATTCGAATAATACACACTCGAAAAGACTCGAACGCTATAATTTAGCTCAACATGTTTCTATTTTTATTGGAAACATGCTAATGATCAGGACATGTTGGTCTATAGACCCAGATGATCTTGATATTTTAGCAAAATTTTGAAATCTAGGCCTCATAAACAAGATTTGTCTACTTGGAGCAGTTTCGAGTGTACATTTTAAAAATACACACTCGAAAAGACTCGAACGCTATAATTTAGCTCAAGAGGTGTCTATTTTGATTGAAAACATGCTATTGATCAGGACATGTTGGTCTATAGACCCACATGATCTTGATATGTTAGCCAAGTTTTGAAGGCTAGGCCTCATAAACACGAATTTTCTACTTAGAGCAGTTTCGAGTGTACATTCATATAATACACACTCGAAAAGACTCGAAAGCTATAATTTAGCTCAACCGGTGTCTATTTTTATTGGAAACATACTAATGATCAGGACATGTTGGTCTATAGACCCAGATGATCTTGATATTTTAGCAAAATTTTGAAATCTAGGCCTCATAAACAAGATTTGTCTACTTAGAGCAGTTTCGAGTGTACATTCGAAAAATAAACACTCGAAAAGATTCGATCGCTATAATTTAGCTCAAGAGGTGTCTATTTTGATGTAAAACATGCTATTGATCAGGACATGTTGGTCTATAGACCCACATGATCTTGATATGTTAGCCAAGTTTTGAAGGCTAGGCCTCATAAACACGAATTTTCTACTTAGAGCAGTTTCGAGTGTACATTCAAATAATACACATTCGAAAAGACTCGAACGCTATAATTTAGCTCAACCGGTGTCTATTTTTATTGGAAACATGCTAATGATCAGGACATGTTGGTCTATAGATCCAGATGATCTTGATATTTTAGCTAAATTTTGAAGTCTAGGCCTCATAAAAAAGATTTGTCTACTTAGAGCAGTTTCGAGTGTACATTCGAAAAATACACACTCGAAAAGACTCGAACGTTATAATTTAGCTCAAGAGATGTCTATTTTGATTGAAAACATGTTAATTATCAGGACATGTTGGTCTATAGACCCACATGATCTTGATATGTTAGCCAAGTTTTGAAGGCTAGGCCTCATAAACACGAATTTTCTACTTAGAGCAGTTTCGAGTGTACATTCAAATAATACACACTCGAAAAGACTCGAACGTTATAATTTAGCTCAACAGATGTCTATTTTTATTGGAAACATGCTAATGATCAGGACATGTTGGTCTATAGATCCAGATGATCTTGATATTTTAGCTAAATTTTGAAGTCTAGGCCTCATAAAAAAGATTTGTCTACTTAGAGCAGTTTCGAGTGTACATTCGAAAAATACACACTCGAAAAGACTCGAACGTTATAATTTAGCTCAAGAGATGTCTATTTTGATTGAAAACATGCTAATTATCAGGACATGTTGGTCTATAGACCCAGATGATTTTGATATTTTAGCTAAATTTTTAAGTCAAGGCCTAATAAACAAGATTTGCCTACTTAGAGCAGTTTCGAGTGTACATTTGAAAAATACACACTCGAAAAGAGTCGAACGTTATAATTTAGCTCATGAGATGTCTATTTTGATTGAAAACATGCTAATTATCAGGACATGTTGGTCTATAGACCCACATGATCTTGATATTTTAGCCAAGTTTTGAAGCCTAGGCCTCATAAACACGAATTTTCTACTTAGAGCAGTTTCGAGTGTACATTCGAAAAATACACACTCGAAAAGACTCGAACGCTATAATTTAGCTCAAGAGGTGTCTATTTTGATTGGAAACATGCTAATGATCAGGACATGTTGGTCTATAGACCCACATGATCTTGATATTTTAGCCAAGTTTTGAAGCATAGGCCTCATAAACACGAATTTTCTACTTAGAGCAGTTTCGAGTGTACATTCGAAAAATACACACTCGAAAAGACTCGAACGCTATAATTTATCTCAAGAGGTGTCTATTTTGATTGGAAACATGCTAATGATCAGGACATGTTGGTCTATAGACCCACATGATCTTGATATTTTAGCCAAGTTTTGAAGCCTAGGCCTCATAAACACGAATTTTCTATTTAGAGCAGTTTCGAGTGTACATTCGAATAATACACACTCGAAAAGACTCGAACGCTATAATTTAGCTCAAGAGGTGTCTATTTTGATTGAAAACATGCTAATTATCAGGACATGTTGGTCTATAGACCCACATGATCTTGATATTTTAGCCAAGTTTTGAAGCCTAGGCCTCATAAACACGATTTTCTACTTAGAGCATTTTCGAGTATACATTCGAAAAATACACACTCGAAAAGACTAGAACGCTATAATTCAGCTCAAGAAGTGTCTATTTTGATTGGAAACATGCTAATGATCAGGACATGTTGGTCTATAGACCCACATGATCTTGATATTTTAGCCAAATTTTGAAGTCTATGCCACATAAACAAGATTTTTCTACTTAAAGCAGTTTCGAGTGTACATTCGAAAAATACACACTCGAAAAGACTCGAACGCTATAATTTAGCTCAAGAGGTGTCTATTTTGATTGGAAACATGCTAATGATCAGGACATGTTGGTCTATAGACCCACATGATCTTGATATTTTAGCCAAGTTTTGAAGTCTAGGCCACATGAACAAGATTTTTCTACTTAGAGCAGTTTCGAGTGTACATTCGAAAAATACACACTCGAAAAGACTCGAACGCTATAATTTAGCTCAAGAGGTGTCTATTTTGATTGAAAATATGCTAATTATCAGGACATGTTGGTCTATAGACCCACATGATCTTGATATTTTAGCCAAATTTTGAAGTCTAGGCCACATAAACAAGATTTTTCTACTTAGAGCAGTTTCAAGTGTACATTCAAAAAATACACACTCGAAAAGACTCGAACGCTATAATTTAGCTCAAGAGATGTCTATTTTGATTGAAAACATGTTAATTATCAGGACATGTTGGTCTATAGACCTACATGATCTTGATATTTTAGCCAAATTTTGAAGTCTAGGCCACATAAACAAGATTTTTCTACTTAGAGCAGTTTCGAGTGTACATTCGAAAAATACACACTCGAAAAGACTCGAACACTATAATTTAGCTCCAGAGGTGTCTATTTTGATTGGAAACATGCTATTGATCAGGACATGTTGGTCTATAGACCCACATTATCTTGATATTTTAGCCAAATTTTGAAGTCTAGGCCACATAAACAAGATTTTTCTACTTAGAGCAGTTTCAAGTGTACATTCAAAAAATACACACTCGAAAAGACTCGAACGCTATAATTTAGCTCCAGAGATGTCTATTTTGATTGGAAACATGCTAATTATCAGGACATGTTGGTCTATAGACCCACATGATCTTGATATTTTAGCCAAATTTTGAAGTCTAGGCCACACAAACAAGATTTTTCTACTTAGAGCAGTTTCAAGTGTACATTCAAAAAATACACACTCGAAAAGACTCGAACGCTATAATTTAGCTCAAGAGGTGTCTATTTTGATTGAAAACATGTTATTGATCAGGACATGTTGGTCTATAGACCCACATGATCTTGATATTTTAGCCAAATTTTGAAGTCTAGGCCACATAAACAAGATTTTTCTACTTAGAGCAGTTTCAAGTGTACATTCAAAAAATACACACTCGAAAAGACTCGAACGCTATAATTTATCTCCAGAGATGTCAATTTTGATTGAAAACATGCTAATTATCAGGACATGTAGGTCTATAGACCCACATGATCTTGATATTTTATCCAAATTTTGAAGTCTAGGCCACATAAATAAGATTTTTCTACTTAGAGCAGTTTCGAGTGTACATTCGAAAAATACACACTCGAAAAGACTCGAACGCTATAATTTAGCTCAAGAGGTGTCTATTTTGATTGAAAACATGTTAATTATCAGGACATGTTGGTCTATAGACCCACATGATCTTGATATTTTAGCCAAATTTTGAAGTCTAGGCCACATAAACAAGATTTTTCTAATTATAGCAGTTTCGACTGCACATTCGAAAAATACACACTCAAAAAGAATCGAACGCTATAATTTAGCTCAAGAGGTGTCTATTTTGATTGAAAACATGCTAATTATCAGGACATGTTGGTCTATAGACCCACATGATCTTGATATTTTAGCCAAGTTTTGAAGCCTAGGCCTCATAAACACGAATTTTCTACTTAGAGCAGTTTCGAGTGTACATTCGAATAATACACACTCGAAAAACTCGAACGCTATAATTTAGCTCAACCGATGTCTATTTTTATTGGAAACATGCTAATGATCAGGACATATTGGTCTATAGACCCAGATGATCTTGATATTTTAGCTAAATTTTGAAGTCTAGGCCTCATAAACAAGATTTGTCTACTTAGAGAAGTTTCGAGTGTAGATTCGAAAAATACACACTCGAAAAGACTCGAACGCTATAATTTAGCTCAAGAGGTGTCTATTTTGATTGAAAACATGCTAATTATCAGGACATGTTGGTCTATAGACCCACATGATCTTGATATTTTAGCCAAGTTTTGAAGCCTAGGCCTCATAAACACGAATTTTCTACTTAGAGCAGTTTCGAGTGTACATTCGAATAATACACACTCGAAAAGACTCGAACGCTATAATTTAGCTCAACAGGTTTCTATTTTTATTGGAAACATGCTAATGATCAGGACATGTTGGTCTATAGACCCAGATGATCTAGATATTTTAGCAAAATTTTGAAGTGTAGGCTACATAAACAAGATTTGTCTACTTAGAGAAGTTTCGAGTGTACATTCGAAAAATACACACTCGAAAAGACTCGAACGCTATAATTTAGCTCAAGAGGTGTCTATTTTGATTGAAAACATCCTATTGATCAGGACATGTTGGTGTATAGACCCACATGATCTTGATATGTTAGCCAAGTTTTGAAACCTAGGCCTCATAAACACGAATTTTCTACTTAGAGCTTTTCGAGTGTACATTCATATAATACACACTCGAAAAGACTCGAACGCTATAATTTAGCTCAACCGGTGTCTATTTTTATTGGAAACATGCTAATGATCAGGACATGTTGGTCTATAGACCCAGATGATCTTGGTATTTTAGCTAAATTTGGAAGTCTAGGCCTCATAAACAAGATTTGTCTACTTAGAGCAGTTTCGAGTGTACATTCGAAAAATACACACTCGAAAAGACTCGAACGTTATAATTTAGCTCAAGAGATGTCTATTTTGATTGAAAACATGCTAATTATCAGGACATGTTGGTCTATAGACCCACATGATCTTGATATTTTAGCCAAGTTTTGAAGCCTAGGCCTCATAAACACGAATTTTCTACTTAGAGCAGTTTCGAGTGTACATTCGAAAAATACACACTCGAAAAGACTCGAACGCTATAATTTAGCTCAAGAGGTGTCTATTTTGATTGGAAACATGCTAATGATCAGGACATGTTGGTCTATAGACCCACATGATCTTGATATTTTAGCCAAATTTTGAAGTCTAGGCCACATAAACAAGATTTTTCTACTTAGAGCAATTTCGACGGTACATTCGAAAAATACACACTCGAAAAGATTCGAACGCTATAATTTAGCTCAAGAGGTGTCTATTTTGATTGAAAACATGCTAATTATCAGGACATGTTGGTCTATAGACCCACATGATCTTGATATTTTAGCCAAGTTTTGAAGCCTAGGCCTCATAAACACGAATTTTCTACTTAGAGCAGTTTCGAGTGTACATTCGAATAACACACACTCGAAAAGACTCGAACGCTATAATTTAGCTCAACAGGTTTCTATTTTTATTGGAAACATGCTAATGATCAGGACATTTTGGTCTATAGACCCAGATGATCTTGATATTTTAGCAAATTTTTTAAATCTAGGCCTCATTAACAAGATTTGTCTACTTAGAGCAGTTACGAGTGTACATTCGAAAAATACACACTCGAAAAGACTCGAACGCTATAATTTAGCTCAAGAGGTGTCTATTTTGATTGAAAACATGCTATTGATCAGGACATGTTGTTCTATAAACCCACATGATCTTGATATGTTATCCAAGTTTTGAAGGATAGGCCTCATAAACACGAATTTTTTACTTAGAGCAGTTTCGAGTGTACATTCAAATAATACACACTCGAAAAGACTCGAACGCTATAATTTAGCTCAACCGGTGTCTATTTTTATTGGAAACATGCTAATGATCAGGACATGTTGGTCTATAGATCCAGATGATTTGATATTTTAGCTAAATTTTGAAATCTAGGCCTCATAAACAAGATTTGTCTACTTAGAGCAGTTTTGAGTGTACATTCGAAAAATACACACTCGAAAAGACTCGAACGCTATAATTTAGCTCAAGAGATGTCTATTTTGATTGAAAACATGCAAATTATCAGGATATGTTGGTCTATATACCCACATGATCTTGATATTTTAGCCAAGTTTTGAATCCTAGGCCTCATAAACACGAATTTTCTACTTAGAGCAGTTTCGAGTGTACATTCGAAAAATACACACTCGAAAAGATTCGAACGCTATAATTTAGCCCAAGAGGTGTCTGTTATTATTGAAAAAATGCTAATTATCAGGACATGTTGGTCTATAGACCCACATGATCTTGATATTTTAGCCAAGTTTTGAAGCCTAGGCCTCATAAACACGAATTTTCTACTTAGAGCAGTTTCGAGTGTACATTCGAATAATACACACTCGAAAAGACTCGAACGCTATAATTTAGCTCAACAGGTTTCTATTTTTATTGGAAACATGCTAATGATCAGGACATGTTGGTCTATAGACCCAGATGATCTTGATATTTTAGCAAAATTTTGAAATCTAGGCCACCTAAACCAGATTTGTCTACTTGGAGCAGTTTCGAGTGTACATTTTAAAAATACACACTCGAAAAGACTCGAACGCTATAATTTAGCTCAAGAGGTGTCTATTTTGATTGAAAACATGCTATTGATAAGGACATGTTGGTCTATAGACCCACATGATCTTGATATGTTAGCCAAGTTTTGAAGGCTAGGCCTCATAAACACGAATTTTCTACTTAGATCAGTTTCGAGTGTACATTCATATAATACACACTCGAAAAGACTCGAACGCTATAATTTAGCTCAACCGGTGTCTATTTTTATTGGAAACATGCTAATTATCAGGACATGTTGGTCTATAGACCTAGATGATCTTGATATCTTAGCAAAATTTTTAAATCTAGGCCTCATAAACAAGATTTGTCTACTTAGAGCAGTTTCGAGTGTACATTCGAAAAATACACACTCGAAAGACTCGAACGCTATAATTTAGCTCAAGAGGTGTCTATTTTGACTGAAAACATGCTATTGATCAGGACATGTTGGTTTATAGACCCACATGATCTTGATATGTTAACCAAGTTTTGAAGTCTAGGCCTCATAAACACGAATTTTCTACTTAGAGAAGTTTCTAGTGTACAT
Organism: Papaver somniferum; assembly: GCF_003573695.1. NCBI lineage: Eukaryota > Viridiplantae > Streptophyta > Magnoliopsida > Ranunculales > Papaveraceae > Papaver > Papaver somniferum. The sequence goes on along the minus strand of NW_020619492.1, from coordinate 429,896 downwards.
TCAAATAATACACACTCGAAAAGACTCGAACGTTATAATTTAGCTCAACCGGTGTCTATTTTTATTAGAAACATGCTAATGATCATGACATGTTGGTCTATAGATCCAGATGATCTTGATATTTTAGCTAAATTTTGAAGTCTAGGCCTCATAAAAAAGATTTGTCTACTTAGAGCAGTTTCGAGTGTACATTCGAAAAATACACACTCGAAAAGACTCGAACGTTATAATTTAGCTCAAGAGATGTCTATTTTGATTGAAAACATGCTAATTATCAGGACATGTTGGTCTATAGACCCACATGATCTTGATATTTTAGCCAAGTTTTGATGCCTAGGCCTCATAAACACGAATTTTCTACTTAGAGCAGTTTCGAGTGTACATTCGAAAAATACACACTCGAAAAGACTCGAACGCTATAATTTAGCTCAAGAGGTGTCTATTTTGATTGGAAACATGCTAATGATCAGGACATGTTGGTCTATAGACCCACATGATCTTGATATTTTAGCCAAATTTTGAAGTCTAGGCCACATAAACAAGATTTTTCTACTTAGAGCAATTTCGACGGTACATTCGAAAAATACACACTCGAAAAGACTCGAACGCTATAATTTAGCTCAAGAGGTGTCTATTTTGATTGAAAACATGCTAATTATCAGGACATGTTGGTCTATAGACCCACATGATCTTGATATATTAGCCAAGTTTTGAAGCCTAGGCCTCATAAACACGAATTTTCTACTTAGAGCAGTTTCGAGTGTACATTCGAATAACACACACTCGAAAAGACTCGAACGCTATAATTTAGCTCAACAGGTTTCTATTTTTATTGGAAACATGCTAATGATCAGGACATTTTGGTCTATAGACCCAGATTATCTTGATATTTTAGCAAATTTTTTAAATCTAGGCCTCATTAACAAGATTTGTCTACTTAGAGCAGTTACGAGTGTACATTCGAAAAATACACACTCGAAAAGACTCGAACGCTATAATTTAGCTCAAGAGGTGTCTATTTTGATTGAAAACATGCTATTGATCAGGACATGTTGTTCTATAAACCCACATGATCTTGATATGTTAGCCAAGTTTTGAAGGATAGGCCTCATAAACACGAATTTTCTACTTAGAGAAGTTTCTAGTGTACATTCAAATAATACACACTCGAAAAGACTCGAACGTTATAATTTAGCTCAATCGGTGTCTATTTTTATTAGAAACATGATAATGATCATGACATGTTGGTCTATAGATCCAGATGATCTTGATATTTTAGCTAAATTTTGAAGTCTAGGCCTCATAAAAAAGATTTGTCTACTTAGAGCAGTTTCGAGTGTACATTCGAAAAATACACACTCGAAAAGACTCGAACGTTATAATTTAGCTCAAGAGATGTCTATTTTGATTGAAAACATGCTAATTATCAGGACATGTTGGTCTATAGACCCACATGATCTTGATATATTAGCCAAGTTTTGAAGCCTAGGCCTCATAAACACGAGCTTTCTACTTAGAGCAGTTTCGAGTGTACATTCGGAAAATACACACTCGAAAAGACTCGAACGTTATAATTTAGCTCAAGAGGTGTCTATTTTGATTGAAAACATTCTAATTATAAGGACATGTTGGTCTATAGACCCACATGATCTTGATATTTTATCCAAGTTTTGAAGCCTAGTCCTCATAAACACGAATTTTCTACTTAGAGCAGTTTCGAGTGTACATACGAATAATACACAGTCGAAAAGACTCGAACGTTATAATTTAGCTCAACAAGTTTCTATTTTTATTAGAAACATGCTAATGATCAGGACATGTTGGTCTATAGACCCAGATGATCTTGATATTTTAGCAAAATTTTGAAATCTAGGCCTCATAAACAAGATTTGTCTACTTAGAGCAGTTTCGAGTGTACATTCGAAAAATAAACACTCGAAAAGACTCGAACGCTATAATTTAGCTCAAGAGGTGTCTATTTTGATTGAAAACATGCTATTGATCAGGACATGTTGGTATATAGACCCACATGATCTTGATATGTTAGCCAAGTTTTGAAGGATAGGCCTCATAAACACGAATTTTCTACTTAGAGAAGTTTCTAGTGTACATTCAAATAATACACACTCGAAAAGACTCGAACGTTATAATTTAGCTCAACCGGTGTCTATTTTTATTAGAAACATGCTAATGATCATGACATGTTGGTCTATAGATCCAGATGATCTTGATATTTTAGCTAAATTTTGAAGTCTAGGCCTCATAAAAAAGATTTGTCTACTTAGAGCAGTTTCGAGTGTACATTCGAAAAATACACACTCGAAAAGACTCGAACGTTATAATTTAGCTCAAGAGATGTCTATTTTGATTGAAAACATGCTAATTATCAGGACATGTTGGTCTATAGACCCACATGATCTTGATATTTTAGCCAAGTTTTGAAGCCTAGGCCTCACAAACACGAATTTTCTACTTAGAGCAGTTTCGAGTGTATATTCGAATAATACACACTCGAAAAGACTCGAACGCTATAATTTAGCTCAAGAGGTTTCTATTCTTATTGGAAACATGCTAATGATCAGGACATGTTGGTCTATAAACTCAGATGATCTTGATATTTTAGCAAAATTTTGAAATCTAGGCCTCATAAACAAGATTTGTCTACTTGGAGCAGTTTCGAGAGTACATTCGAAAAATACACACTCGAAAAGACTCGAACGCTATAATTTAGCTCAAGAGGTGTCTATTTTGATTGAAAACATGCTAATTATCAGGACATGTTGGTCTATAGACCCACATGATCTTGATATTTTAGCCAAGTTTTGAAGCCTAGGCCTCATAAACACGAATTTTCTACTTAGAGCAGTTTCGAGTGTACATTCGAAAAATAGACACTCGAAAAGACTCGAACGCTATAATTTAGCTCAACAGGTTTCTATTTTTATTGGAAGCAGGCTAATGATCAGGACATGTTGGTCTATAGACCCAGATGATCTGGATATTTTAGCAAATTTATGAAATCTAGGCCTCATAAACAAGATTTGTCTACTTAGAGCAGTTTCGAGAGTACATTCGAAAAATACACACTCGAAAAGACTCGAACGCTATAATTTAGCTCAAGAGGTGTCTATTTTGATTTAAAACATGCTATTGATCAGGACATGTTGGTCTATAGACCCACATGATCTTGATATGTTAGCCAAGTTTTGAAGTCTAGGCCTCATAAACACGAATTTTCTACTTAGAGAAGTTTCTAGTGTACATTCAAATAATACACACTCGAAAAGACTCGAACGTTATAATTTAGCTCAACCGGTGTCTATTTTTATTGGAAACATGCTAATGATCAGGACATGTTGGTCTATAGACCCAGATGATCTTGATATTTTAGCAAAATTTTGAAATCTAGGCCTCATAAACAAGATTTGTCTACTTGGAGCAGTTTCGAGTGTACATTTTAAAAATACACACTCGAAAAGACTCGAACGCTATAATTTAGCTCAAGAGGTGTCTATTTTGATTGAAAACATGCTATTGATCAGGACATGTTGGTCTATAGACCCACATGATCTTGATATGTTAGCCAAGTTTTGAAGGCTAGGCCTCATAAACACGAATTTTCTACTTAGAGCAGTTTCGAGTGTACATTCATATAATACACACTCGAAAAGACTCGAAAGCTATAATTTAGCTCAACCGGTGTCTATTTTTATTGGAAACATACTAATGATCAGGACATGTTGGTCTATAGACCCAGATGATCTTGATATTTTAGCAAAATTTTGAAATCTAGGCCTCATAAACAAGATTTGTCTACTTAGAGCAGTTTCGAGTGTACATTCGAAAAATAAACACTCGAAAAGATTCGATCGCTATAATTTAGCTCAAGAGGTGTCTATTTTGATGTAAAACATGCTATTGATCAGGACATGTTGGTCTATAGACCCACATGATCTTGATATGTTAGCCAAGTTTTGAAGGCTAGGCCTCATAAACACGAATTTTCTACTTAGAGCAGTTTCGAGTGTACATTCATATAATACACACTCGAAAAGACTCGAACGCTATAATTTAGCTCAACAGGTTTCTATTTTTATTGGAAACATGCTAATGATCAGGACATGTTGGTCTATAGACCCAGATGATCTTGATATTTTAGCAAAATTTTGAAATCTAGGCCTCATAAACACGATTTGTCTACTTAGAGCAGTTTCGAGTGTACATTCGAAAAATACACACTCGAAAAGACTCGAACGCTATAATTTAGCTCAAGAGGTGTCTATTTTGATTGAAAACATGCTAATTATCAGGACATGTTGGTCTATAGATCCAGATGATCTTGATATTTTAGCAAAATTTTGAAATCTAGGCCTCATAAACAAGATTTTTCTACTTAGAGCAGTTTCGAGTGTACATTCGAAAAATACACACTCGAAAAGACTAGAACGCTATAATTTAGCTCAAGAGGTGTCTATTTTGATTGGAAACATGCTAATGATCAGGACATGTTGGTCTATAGACCCCCATGATCTTGATATTTTAGCCAAATTTTGAAGTCTAGGCCACATAAACAAGATTTTTCTACTTAGAGCAGTTTCGAGTGTACATTCGAAAAATACACACTCGAAAAGACTCGAACGCTATAATTTAGCTCAAGAGGTGTCTATTTTGATTGAAAACATGCTAATTATCAGGACATGTTGGTCTATAGACCCACATGATCTTGATACTTTATCAAATTTTTGAAGCCTAGGCCTCATAAACACGAATTTTCTAATTAGAGCAGTTTCGAGTGTACATACGAATAATACACACTCGAAAAGACTCGAACGCTATAATTTAGCTCAACAGGTTTCTATTTTTATTGGAAACATGCTAATGATCAGGACATGTTGGTCTATAGACCCAGATGATCTTGATATTTTAGCAAAATTTCTAAATCTAGGCCTCATAAACAAGATTTTTCTACTTAGAGCAGTTTCGAGTGTACATTCGAAAAATACACACTCGAAAAGACTCGAACGCTATAATTTAGCTCAAGAGGTGTCTATTTGATTGAAAACATGCTAATTATCAGGACATGTTGGTCTATAGACCCACATGATCTTGATATTTTAGCCAAGTTTTGAAGCCTAGGCCTCATAAACACGAATTTTCTACTTAGAGCAGTTTCGAGTGTACATTCGAAAAATACACACTCGAAAAGACTCGAACGCTAGGATTTATCTCAAGAGGTGTCTATTTTGATTGAAAACATGCTATTGATCAGGACATGTTGGTCTATAGACCCACAATATCTTGATATGTTAGCCAAGTTTTGAAGGCTAGGCCTCATAAACACGAATTTTCTACTTAGAGCAGTTTCGAGTGTACATTCAAAAATACACACTCGTAAAGACTCGAACGCTATAATTTAGCTCAAGAGGTGTCTATTTTGATTGAAAACATGCTAATTATCAGGACATGTTGGTCTATAGACCCACATGATCTTGATATTTTATCCAAGTTTTGAAGCCTAGGCCTCATAAACACGAATTTTCTACTTAGAGCAGTTTCGAGTGTACATACGAATAATACACACTCGAAAAGACTCGAACGCTATAATTTAGCTCAACAGGTTTCTATTTTTATTGGAAACATGCTAATGATCAGGACATGTTGGTCTATAGACCCAGATGATCTTGATATTTTAGCAAAATTTTGAAATCTAGGCCTCATAAACAAGATTTGTCTACTTAAAGCAGTTTCGCCTGTACATTCGAAAAATACACACTCGAAAAGACTCGAACGCTATAATTTAGCTCAATAGGTGTCTATTTTGATTGAAAACATGCTAATTATCAGGACATGTTGGTCTATAGACCCACATGATCTTGATATTTTAGCCAAGTTTTGAAGCCTAGGCCTCATAAACACGAATTTTCTACTTAGAGCAGTTTCGAGTGTACATTCGAAAAATACACACTCGAAAAGACTCGAACGTTATAATTTAGCTCAAGAGATGTCTATTTTGATTGAAAACATGCTAATTATCAGGACATGTTGGTCTATAGACCCACATGATCTTGATATATTAGCCAAGTTTTGAAGCCTAGGCCTCATAAACACGAGCTTTCTACTTAGAGCAGTTTCGAGTGTACATTCGAAAAATACACACTCGAAAAGACTCGAACGCTATAATTTAGCTCAAGAGGTGTCTATTTTGATTGGAAACATGCTAATGATCAGGACATGTTGGTCTATAGACCCACATGATCTTGATATTTTAGCCAAATTTTGAAGTCTAGGCCACATAAACAAGATTTTTCCACTTAGAGCAATTTCGACGGTACATTCGAAAAATACACACTAGAAAAGACTCGAACGCTATAATTTAGCTCAACAGGTTTCTATTTTTATTGGAAACATGCTAATGATCAGGACATGTTGGTCTATAGACCCAGATGATCTTGATATTTTATCAAAATTTTGAAATCTAGGCCTCCTAAACAAGATTTGTCTACTTGGAGCAGTTTCGAGTGTACATTTT